>NC_031793.1:243424-254047 GCF_001522545.3 Parus major | reverse complement strand
CCCCCTGCCCAGCCGTCCCCAGCCCCGAGAGCGCCGGGCGATGCCTGAAGCTGCGCGTCACCGTCTGCTGCCGAGGCACCAGTGAGTCGGGGTTGGGGGGACTGTGCCACAAAATTCGGGGGCTCCGGACCAGCCCCCACTGGGGGGTACCGGAGCCTCGGGGGCCATTACACGTAACTCAGAAGATTCCTGACAACGGTGGGGGTTTTTTTCAGCGCCGGAGCCGCTGACAGAGGTGCCCAATTCGCAGCCCCGAGGGCGCGGGGGCCCCGAGGGTGAGTACGGTGGAGGGGAGGGGGTGCTGGGAGGCCGGGGACCGGCTCGCCCTGACCGCTGCTTCCGCCCTGGCAGATGTGGTGCCTGCCCGGGGTACCGCGGTCCCATCGCAGCCCTGCAAGCCGTGCCTGGCTCTCGTGCTCCTGGCCCTGCTCTGGATGTGACCCCGGCGCTGCCCGTGGCGGGGGGATGGGCTCCTCTGCCCCAACGCCGCTTCCAGACTCTTCCTCACAGCCAACCCCCCCAAGCCCGTGGGGCAGCCCCAGGCCATGACCCGCCTGCTGGACCTCCGCAAAGCCGAGCTGGGGCCGGGAGCTCCGGGCTGGAAGGTGAGGGGCAGCGGGGGCTCCGGGACAGCGGCTGAGCGCCCGCCTGCTGCCCTGAAGCATCCCTGGACGGGGCTCTCTCCCTCTCAGGGACATCGCTTGCCGCACATCGGGATCGCCACGAGTCAGCATCGCCGCGCGCTGGGATTGCCACACCCTGGCACTGCCCCAGCTGCCACCTGCCCCGGTGCTGGGGTCCCCTCAGTGAACGCCTGCTCCGCCCCATGGCCACCTCATCTCGTGCCTTTCCCCACGGATCCCCGCCCCTGGGGCCCAGGGACCCCCAACCCCGGAATGGGGCAGTAGCTCCGATGGCGGCATCCGCCGCTGCTGTGTCCTCCTCCAGCGAGGACACGCTGATCTGTCTTCTGGGAAGACGCCTTCCTTCGTGCCCTCGATTTGGTTTTAACCCCTGGTAGTGACTGAGCAATACAGTATTTGCAAGATCGCTGTGCCCTGGGTGTGCGGCACCCCCGCCATCCCCCTGCCCGTGCCCCCCATCCCTGCACCGGTGCTGGGGTGGCTCCTCCAGGGGGGTCCCTGCCCCTTGCTCCCTGCCCAGCCTTTATGGCCAAGGGCTTAATTGCAGCAGTTTGATATTGAGTCGTCAACTCCTGTCACCGGAGAGCATTAATTACAGACGAGCTGCCGGTAATTAACACCTGCTGGTGGGATGAGCACTGGGACAAGGGATGAGGGGGCAGTGGGCTTGGGGGTCACTCACCCGAAGCCCCCAGCTGGGCACCCTGATCCCCCTTGCCACCTTTGGGTGTGGTAGGGGTGTCCAGCAGCCAGTCTCTGTCCATCTCTCCATCTGCTATGCACCCCATAAGGTGCACCACTGAAGTGGGGGATGTGGGGAGCTGCAGGGTTTCCCCCTGCCCCAGCGGGCACCCAGGCTGCTGCGGGAGCCGATCCCATGGCACAACAGAGTCCCTGCCCGAGTCACGCCCCAGGCTTGGGAACTGGCGGGGGAGTTCCCTGATGCTCTTGGTCCCCCATCCCACGAGTGCAGCCCCCACTTCCCCTCCTGTGGGGCTCCAGAGGGTCCCCCCGGGGCTGCCCGCAGCGGGGCCCCCCCAGCCCCTCGCCGCACAGGCGTTGCCGGCCGCCTGCCGCAGTGGTGCCGGGCACGTCAGACAGGTTTTATGGCTTCTGGGAGAAAGAAGCTGCTTGGCAAGAGGCTGAGCGAAAGCATCGACCGTGCCGCTCCCCTCCCCCCGCTCCGCTGCCTGCCCTTCCCCCACCGCACCCTGCACCCCATCGTGCACCCCACACCCCAGCCCTGCAGGGAGGGGTACCCCAATCCCATGGGGACACAGAGGCTGCCTAGTGCAGAGGGGGGCATGTCCTGTGGGACCCTCCCCCCAGGAGGAGGTGAGACCATCTGGGGGGCATCGTGTAGGGACCCCCGTGTAGGATGCTGGGTGGGGGCTCCCCCAAAGTACCCACCTGTGGGGATGCTGGGGGGCAATGGTGGCTGTAGGACCCGTGTGTGGGGATGTCAGGGGTGATGGTGATTCGTGGGACTCCCATGCAAGGACAATCGGGGGCTGTACCCTGCAGGACCCCCGTGCAGGGATTCCAGGAGACAACCGTGCCCGGTGGGATCCCCATGCGGGGCTGCTGAGGGGCTGTGCTCTTTAGGGCCCCTGTGCAGGGATTCTGGGCTGCTGTGGGACCCCCATGTGGGGCTGCTGAGGGGCTGCGCTCTTTAGGGCCCCTGTGCAGGGATTCTGGGCTGCTGTGGGATCCCCATGTGGGGCTGCTGAGGGGCTGCGCTCTTTAGGGCCCCCAAGCAAGGATTCTGGGCTGCTGTGGGATCCCCATGTGGGGCTGCTGGATGGGGGCACCCCCCAAAGCACCCCATACAAAGATGCTGTGCCCTGCAGGACCCCTGTGCAGGGATGTTGGTGGGCTGTGCCTTGTGGGAACCCACGCAGGGATTCCAGCGGGGGCTGCCCATTGCACCGCCCCTTCCCCAGACCCTCAGGGATTCCTAGGTGAGGCCAAGGGGTCCCTTAGGGACCTCTGGGGTGGGTGCTGGGTCTGGGCACAGCAGGGCCCTGTCCTTGAGCCGGCGTTGTTTGGTATGCGAGAGCTGCCACCAGCTTCAAATCCCATCGACTTCCAATGAGCAATGCCATCAATAACGGCTAATTGATGGCGCGGCCGCTCCAAATCAGATTCCCCGTCCCCTGAATCCAATTGATGGCTCCGCACCCCGCAGCCGCCGCGGCAGAAATTGAATCTATTCAAGGAATGGGCTCCATTAGCCCATCCCTTCTGTCTCGCCATCCCCCTGCCTCGGGGCCGCCCCTACTCCCCCCAGTGCCACCCACACCAGCTGGGATGCTGGGGTGCCAAGGGGAGGCGTGTGGGGTGAGTATGTCAGGTGCCCCAGGTGGGTGGGAGTTAAACCTTCAGAAACTGGGAAGGAAAGATTTATCACCTGCAATAGCAAGTGATGGGAAATGGTAATAGGCAGCAGTGAGATGGAGAGCAGGATAAAGAGCCATGTCGTGCCAGGGGCTGGGAGCCACAGCAGGCGATGAGGGGGGAGCACAGCACGGCCGTGCCCACCCCATGCCCTGGCTCACTGTCAGGACAGGGACCTGGATGGTGGCACTAGGATGAGCCTGCTGGGCACAGTCCCTTTAACTCTGTGCTGTTCCCAGCAGTTCCACTCCTGACACCAAATCCCTCATCCGGCCACACTGCCAGAGCCCCTCTACCCCCAGCCCTGCCGTGACAGGGGCTTCAGCGTGCCCCAAACACCCCCCGTCACCCCAGCGTGAGGATAAGGTCAGGAAGTGCCGGGGTAGCCCCAGGACACACGGGGGACACGGGGAGCGCTGCCCCGCCCCGAGGGCTGAAAGGGGGAGCAGGGACCCCCAGGGCTGTGGGGCCCATCCCTGCCTGTTTCCCATGGGCGAAGGGCAACGGCGGCAGCGCCCACCCGAGAGCTGTCGAGAGCATCCCGGAGATGGGAAATGGCTCCGTGTCACCATGGAAACGAGGCCACTGGCTCGACATGCCGAGGGGACACGTGTGCTGAGGGGACACGCACGCTGAGCCCTGAGGAGCAGGGCACCGGCAATGCCAGACACCGGGCACGATGGACGGGACACCAGGCACTGGCCACAGGTTCCCCAGGACTCTGAGGCCAAACCACCGAGCCCATCACCCGCCTCGGAGCAGCTTCCCCACTGCCCGGCAGCCACGGGCGCTCTGGGGGATGCCACCTCTTGGTGACGCCGTCCCGGTGTGATGCCACCACGGCCGGGCAGCTCCACTCCACCACACCAGCGCCGAGCACAGGGTGTGGGGGCCGGAGCGGCTCTTCCCCGAGCAGCCGCCTGATGATGCGCATCGTCAAGGTTATAATTTAGCAAAACACTCAGCGGGGGCTTGGAGGGAGCTGGCCCGCGCCGGTTAATTAACCGGAGCTGCACGCACCGAGCCCGCTCCTGCCATAGCAATGAGGGTGCGGGCACCGGGCTGGCGCATCCCACCCGCATCCCGGGGGGCAGGGAGAGCAGCTGGCCAGGCTCAGCTGCCAGGTGGGAGCAGTGGGCAGTGATGTTCGTGTCCACTCCAGGGCCCAGGGTGGCAGTGGGAGTAGCAGGGAAGGTCACTGGGGTGTGAGACAGCCCGGCACCGCTGGGTGTGCACGTGCAGGGGTGTAGGCACAGATGCTGCCTGTGCCACCACCGTTCTGGGCCAGGGTGGCTGTTTGTCTGTGCCTGTGTCCGTCTGTCCTGTCATGCCCGTGCCCTTGCACGTGCTGGAGTGCATCCCCAGCGTGATGTAATCCTGCTGGACAATAATCCTGCTGTGCCACAACAGGGATGGGCAGGAGCTGCCCTTGCCGCCAGCACTGCTTTGACCTGCTGCAGACTGAGGGCCTGCATGGTCCCTGCGCTGGGACAGTCTCCGGATCCCTGGGGACAATGATCAGGACTTCAAGGGGTGGGTGCAAATGACACGGGTCACCACCCAAGCACAGTGTCCCTGTCTCCAGGGTGGCCAGACAGTGGGGGCAGAGGCTGGGGTAGGTGCCCACCCAGGGCAGCATCTCCCAAGGGTGCTCGAGAGGATGCTGAGGTGCTCTGTGCCAGGTGTCACCAGGCTCACACCACCTGCACTGCCGTCTGGCCTCTCTGGGCACGTGTCCACTGGGAGGATGCTGTGGGGATGGTGGAGATGGAGCCCTGGAGTGTCTTGGGCCCTGCTCCCCACATCCATCGATCTGCCCTGTGCTCCTTTGTTGCTCAGGCTGCTAACAAGCTTCCCTGGCAAAGAGCTCGTTAGCCACAGCAGAGCCTGGTGCTGCCTGACCAGCATCTGGTTCCACTGGGCACAGGGCTGGTGTCCCTGCTCTGCCACAGGCAGCTCCTCCTGTGGGCCCAGCCCAGGGACAGGGACAGGACAGGCCAGTCCCAGCAGTTTCAGGAGGACTGGCTGCTGTGGCCAGCCTGTGGCCAGAGGCAAGTGCAGCACAGGTGGGTTGATGCTCTGAATTATTGAGGACCGGAGCACAGAGTGGCTGCCACAGCAGCACCGTGCATGGGAATCCTGGGGCCACGCTCACACCCAGGCATGGGACCCCACCTAGCCCAGATGGAGCAACTGGACACAGCCAGGGCTGCAGGGACACTGCACCCACCCGTGGTCCTCTGCCAGGCCCTCAGGTGGTGGGTGCCAGCATCATGGGGCATTTCACACCTGCCAGCACCTCTCGGTGCTCTCCTGGCTATCCCTGCTGATGCCAGCAGCACCTCCCGCTCTGTCCCCTGTCCAGGACCCAGCTCTGAGCACCGCAGCATCACCTGGCCAGCAGCACAGGCCTGGAGTGACTGCAGCCAGTGGAGGGAACCCCCATTTTCACCATGCCCCCAGCCTCTCTCATGAGCCATTTCCAAGTGATGCATTATTGAAGCCCCCCCATGCCATCGCTCACGGCCGGCGTGACGGCAGGCACCGCATCAGCCCTGATGAATATTTCAGGCCCTGAAATCTCTTGCGCCTGCACACTTAGCCCCAGTCCCCCCTGCCCCCCCAGCTTATTGGCTCCTTTGTTTCGCTGCGTTTCTGCCCAGCACCAAGGGCACAGCACAGCAGGGACACTGAGTCACCCTGTCACCCTGCCCTTCTCCCTGGGGACGGTCACCCATGGCCGTGGCCCCTGCCTGGAATGGGGTGGGGATGTTCCCAAGGGGCAGGTGGGCAGAGCCAGAACATCGCCATACTGGCAAGCTCAGTGCCAGCTGGGGGCTCCTAGGATGGCTTCTGTGTTTCCTTGGACAGCTGTGCCCATCCCCAACCCTCCTTTGCGCCTGAAGGACTGCAAGACCCTGGGCACCATCATCTGCAGGGTCAGGGCAGAAGAATGGGGACAACCCAACCTAGAGTACAGCCCACTGTGGATCTGTCCCAGCCTGGCACCTCTCAGTTCACTGCCACCTCTGCCAGTGCTCCCAGATGCAGATTGTGGCTTGATCTATGTACTGTGTGAGCAGGATATCGATGCTGCTCGTCACTCCTTCATCAGACTCACTTAGACATCACCAGACACTTCACAGGGGACACCAGGGTGACATGGCTGGGATGAGCAGAACATCTTCCAGGGCCAGTGGGGAGCCAGGTGCTGGGGCTGGCAGCCACAAAGACATCTCTGTGTTTTGTCCCTTCCCCAGGGAGCTGTGGCTGCAGTGGGGCCATGTGCCAGCCCCCACTGTGCGCTACCCAAGGCTCCCACCTGGCATGGCCCTCACACCTCCAGCACATCCATGCCGTGGTCATGTCAGAGCAGCAGGGGCCGGGAGCGAGGCTGGGGCTGCCACTGGAGGATGATATTGGAGTGATCTTGAGGCCAGGAGGGAGGTTTGCCATGCAGGAGGAGAGGAGAAGAGCCGGCTGAGTCACCCGGTGCCGGCTGCTGACTCAGGCGCTTCCTGCCAGGTAACCTCTGCCGCCGGCGTGTGGGCTGCTGGGACGAGGGATGTGGCACAGGGGACAGACAGGACCGTGGCCCTGCCTGGCACTCCAGTCCAGCACCCAGAGTGGGCTAAAGTGGGAGTGTGCGTGGCTGCGCTGCACCATGTGCTGACCCGTTTGTCCCTGGAGTCACCCGCATGCCGCGGCACCATCGGGACCGTGGGAACCATGAGGAGCTGGTGGCTCACACCTCTGTGGCCACCTCTGGGTGCCCACACACTCAGGGCGGGTGAGATTTGGCACAGAGGAGCCTGCTGGAGCCAAGATTCCGGAAAGCAGGCGTCTGGCGCCCAGGGCAGGAACCCTGCAGCTTCCTCCTGCCGGGCAGCGGGAGCAGCCCCAGCGCTGGGGTGGGCGGGCAGCGGGGCTGGGAACCAGGCACGGCTTCATCCAACGGCTCCACGAGGAAGCTGATTTCCTCTGACGGCGCTGCTGCCTGGCACCGCTGCTCCCTCACTGGTGGCCGGTGCTGCGGTGGCAACTAACCCTCCTCTGCAAGCCCACAAAATCCAGCTCCATGTAAATTAACTCAGGCCGCTGAGGTGCTAATTAACGAATGGCTCCAGTGTCCCTATGCACAGTGGGGTGTCTGGTCCCTCTGGTAAGATGCTGCTCTGCATGGACCTGTGGCTCACCATGGTCAGGTGGCTGGTGGCCACCCATCTTCACCTCCCCTGTGTCCATGCTGTCAGCACGCCCAAACCCAGCCCCAGGACGCCCCCCAGGATTCCTCCAGAGCTGGGCCTTCCCTCCTCTCCCTGGGAAATGGGAAGGCTCAGAGCCTGTGCCCTCCCCGAAGCGATGCCCGCCCAGTGCTGTCAAGGCCCTGGTGCGGCGCAACCATCCGTGAGGCCTCATTCAAATTTAACGAATGACACGGGATATAAAAGGGAAGGGGCAGGGAGGCGCAGGGCTGGGCACACGATATGTGCTGTGTGCCCAGGTGTGCCAGCCTGGCGGGACAGACCTGTGCCCAAACACCAGCATGGGGCTGTGAGGAGCTGCCCCAAACACCGCCAGGAGAAGCTGGCGGGAGCCAGGACGGTTCATCTCCACATGGCCATGCCAGCACTGCTGGCTACCTGCTCCTCCACCCAGGCCATCCGCCCCGCGTGCCTTTGGCATGTTCTTGCCGTGTCTGGCCGGACGCGTGCCGGCACCTGGCTCCCGCGGGCGGGCCGGGAGCCCTGAGCTCAGCGCGTTGGGGCCTGGTAGGTGTGGCTGGTGAATATTTCATGCCCGCGTTCACCGAGCCCTTTCTTGGTTACACTCCTGCCTCCTCCCTGCACTCTCACCATGTTTATTTATTTAATGAATTATTTATCGGCTCCCCCTCTCACTCGGCTGGGCGCTGCCCCCCCACTCCCCCAGCCCAGCTCCCAGCCCCGCGCGATGATTTATTGAATGCCGGCTCTGCTCTGCGGTTGCGACATTCTGTCACAGGAAGCCGCGGTTAAATATTAACCAAGGCGGGCAAAGCGGGTCCCCTGCCCCTCTGGGCACGCGCTCCAGCCCCTCGGTGCTCATGGATGGCAGGTGGGAGACTTTCCCCAAAGCTTTGATGCCAAAAGCTGCTGGTGCACGGGGTGGAGGAGACAGAGGGGCATGGAAAGAGTGGGAAACGAGGGCCTGCTCCGTGGTTCTCCTGGACAGCTCAAGGCCTCACGTCCTCCAGAGAGCGAAGCCACCTGGGTGTGTGTCCCCCAGCCATCCCACCACAGACACCACATCCCGTTGTGGCAAAACCCAGCCAAGCCCCCTCTCCGTGCCGGTTCCAGGAGTAATTCCCCGGTGGGTGCTGACTCCTGCACGTGAGCGCACGCCGGTGCTCCGGGGCTGTGTTCTGCCACCCGGCTGCCTTGGTCCCCAGCAGAGCAGCGGCTGCATCCCTCCATGACCCCGCAGCTGTGGTGGGGGGGACCCCCGTGGTGAGCACGGCGTTGTGCGGGTGCTGACGGCGGTGCGTGCGTTGCCATGAGCGGGGGGTTTCCATGTGGAGGTGGGTGTTGCCATGGGTTTGCCGAGCCAAGGCGTTTCCATGGTGGCAGCGCGGTGCCGTGGGTCCTCCCAGAGGTGTGCAGCACCCCGGGATGTCACTGCTGCTGCTGCTGCCACTGCACCCCGGCGCCTGAGTGCCCCAGCCCCTGCAGCCCCCCCAGCACTCCCCTGCTCCCACCCCCAGGCAGCCAGAGCCCTTTTCCACGTGTTGTGTTTTCTTCACTTCACTTCTTCGGATGAATAATTAATAGAGGCTTTTTTGGTCCTCCGGGCCCTTCCGCTGGCCCCCTCCCCCTTCCCAGCAGGGCTCCGGCAGGGGCTTGGGCTCCCAGTGCCACCAGTATGGAAGGGGAATGGGGGCACAGCCCTGCTATGGGTATCACAGCACTGGGTCTCCCAGTGCTGAGTGGGACCAAGGGCCCTGCCCATCACCATCTTTGTCTCCCTCCATGGACTGGGGCAGCATCCACATGGCCAAAGGGACGATGAGACGAAATGGGGTGGCTCTCCTCCCACACTGAGCTCCTCCCAAAACTCTGGGGAGCCAGGAGACCCCCCAAGCCTCAGCACCGGGGCTCCTCCAGGGTGGCACCTGCCCAGGCCTGAGGGACACCAGGTACACCGGGGTCTTGGGGACATGACATTTAGCACCCCATCACCCTGGCCGTGCTCACCACGCCAGTGAGATATCTCCTGACAGGAGCAGCTCAGGCCGGCTCGGCAAGCCCAGCCGCGGTTTTGGGAGCCTCCTGGTTCTATTCACAAGCTCCTCAGGCTGCCAAAGCTCCAGGTGATGCGTGACGCCGGCACTGCTGGGGCAGAGGCTGCCGGGCCAGAGCTGGTGCCGTGCACGCGCTCGGTGCAGCCCCTGTGGGAGCTGGGGGTGAGCTGAGTGTGCCTGGTGAGTGTGCCTGGTGAGTGTGCCTGGTGAGTGTGCCCGGTGAGGCCCGTGTGCCCAGTGAGCCGTGTGTGCCCGGTGAGCTGCGTGTGCTGTGTGTGCCTGGTGAGTGTGCCCGGTGAGTGTGCCCAGTGAGCCGTGTGTGCCCGGTGAGTGTGCCCGGTGAGCCATGCATGCCCAGTGAGCCTGGTGTGCCCAGTGAGTGTGCCCGGTGAGCCCTGTGTGCCCGGTGAGCTGTGTGTGCTGTGTGTGCCCGGTGAGTGTGCCTGGTGAGCCCTGTGTGCCCGGTGAGGCCCGTGTGCCCAGTGAGCTGCGTGTGGTGTGTGTTCCCGCTGAGCCGCGTGTGCCCGCGCCGGTGCGAGCGTGCCCGTGTGTGCACACGTGTGCCAGGGTGCCGATCACCTGGCACTCGGCTCTGCCGGGCGGTGCTGCACCGCAGTTGCTAAGGGATCTCGCTGAGGATGGGCAGGGGGAGCTGGCACTCAGCTCAATCCCCACATGGGCAGCAGGGACCAGCACCCAGGGGAGCACCCACAGCCCCCGTGGCTCCCCCCAGGGACCTCCACCCCACGAACCTTTGTGGTGTGGGAAGAACAAGGGCCTGGGTGTGTGGGTGGGCATTTGGCCAAGTGCTGGCTCCTGAGGGAGGTTAGGGCAGGCGGCAGAGCCCGGCACTGTCTGAGTTCCTCGGTAGCCAGGCTATCCTGCTTCACGGGCACACACCCTCCCACCCACTCCTGTGCCTCCGGGGCGGCCAAACCCCTCTGCGAATACGTGTGACCCCCGTGGCACTGGCAGCAGCAGCATGAGGACCCTCGGGGGTCCTGAGCCTCCACCCACGGTACCCTCAGCAACACAGACCTACCGAGGCTGCTGCCCCAAGGCCCAGAGCTCCCAGCCAGAGACACCCCAATAGCGGTGGGTCCTGGCTCTGATGCCCCCACCCGTGGGTGTCCCAGGGAGATCCCAGCGGCACCTGATCCCGCTGGGGTAGGCATGGGTGCACCTACACGTGGGTCCCCCCACAGGGGTCCCAGTGACACCCCAATGTCAGCAGAAGCTCACACGGCTGCCCCCGCCCATGGGGGTCCTGGTGAGATCCCGGTAGCATCTCCTGGGACCCGG
>NC_031793.1:230751-242889 GCF_001522545.3 Parus major | reverse complement strand
GGACTGCGGGACCCCCGGTGCCGGTCTCCTCGCGGCGCCCTCGTGCGGGCGGGGCTGCCGGGCCCCGTGTGCCGGTGCCTCCGGTGCCCCTCGCCCTGCCCGTGAGGGCGGAGATCGCTGCGGTGGGAGAGGGGCAGCCGCCCGGCCGGTTCGTGTCCCCGTGGCCGCGCTGCCGGGCGGGGCTCGGCGGCTCCTGGTGCGGGCGCGACGGGGTCGCGGGCACTGGGGGAAGAGCCCCCGCGACAGCGCTGACCCACCGGAGCCAGAGGGAAGAGTCTGGCTCCCCCAGGCATCCGCCTCCCGGTGCGCCGGGGCGGGCAGGGGTCCCGCTCCCCCCGCCAGTCGCACCCCCCGCATGTCTGGGTGCGGGAGCGGCACCGGCGGCGCGACGGAGGCGGGGGGGCCCGACAGGTGCCTGCCGCCCCCCACCGCCTCTGGCCGGCGGCAGTGGCACCCCCGGGGCGGCAGCGGTGGCTCCCGGGGCTGAGGGGGGTGAGAGCGGAGGGTGGGAGCGGCCACCGGGAGCAGAGCAGTCGGGGGTCGGTGGCCTTGGACGCTCAGCCCCTCCCTCACACCCTGCGCCGGGGCTGCCTCTGCCCTCGCCGGCGCACCCAGAGCTGAGAGCGGATGTGCCATGGGGACGGTCTGGGCTGGACCCTCCCGGGAACGGGGGCTGCGTGCTGTGGCGTGTCCATGGACCCGTCCGCGGGGGTCTGTGCCCGCTGCCATCGCCCACCTCTCCGTCCCTCGCTGCTGCGAGTGGCCAGGGGTGTGGCGGGGACATGCATCCAGCCAGAGCATCCTGTGGTGCCCATCGTTGCAAGGGCTCTCCTGGGCTCCCCCCATCCCACACCCTTTTGTGCAGGGTGGGAGCAGCTCCGGCAGCCCCCTCCCCTGCCATTGAGATTGTGTCGCCAGGCGGAAGCTCGGGCCCCATAAATCGTGCGTGTGTGCGACGTGCCGAGGCGCAGCACAATGGTGAGGTGCTGCTCTCGCCCCGCCGCGCTCGGCATCCCCCTGCACCCCCCTGCTCTGGCCGGACCCCCCTTCACCCCCAGCCTTGTCCCCACACCGTGACATTGCCACAACGCTGGCGGGTGGGACCAACCCCACCCTCATGTCTCCGTGACTGAGGGTCCCCACCCCATCACCACCGTGACCTGCCGCTGCCCCGGCACCCCTCGAGGGACGGGGCGGAGGGGGGGTCTGCAGTGCCCATGCCAAGGCGGGGGTGTCACAGCCAGATGCCCGCACCCCCTGCGCAAGCGTGTCTGGCGCGGCCGCGAGCGTCCGGCTCAGGGCATGGGCGGCGCGGTGGGGGCGGCTGCGGCAGAGCCGTGTCCCAGGGACTCCGGAGCTGATATTTATTGTTAGGCAGTGCGGCAGCTCGGACGCAATTATAGCCGCACGGCAAAGTGTCTGGATTAGATAAATTATGGGGGGAATTAGGCTCCCTGGGCCGCAGCCTGCAAATCCCAGCAACCCTGCTGCAAGTGCAGCCATAAACAAGCCCAGCGTGGCCCTGCGGGGCTGTGGCCACTCCTCGGGGGCTGCGCCAGGCACCCCGAAAATTTATTGCGTCTCCTGCTGTGCTACCCTGTTGCTGCCCTCAGTGGGATGACAGGACAAGGGGCAAACCCAGGGAGCAGCCCATGGAGGCCACTGTGGTCCTGATGGTGCTTTAGGAAGCAGGGGGCTGGTGGCAGCTCAGCCTCTTGGCCACGCAAGGAATGGCTGCGAGTGCCAGGTGGCCAGGAAGGGTCACCAAGCAGGCAGAGCACCCCTCACGCCGTGTGTTGGCAAAGCCCAGGGGAGGTGTGAAGGTGGGATCCTCAGATCCTGCTGCTGCTCAGCCTGGTTGTTGGTCCAGCTGTGCATTCCATCCGTCTGTCCCATCACCTCCACTGGCGGCAGCCCTGGGGATGCGGGATGACCCTGCCCTCCACTCCCCATTCCTGCCAGGAATAGGCCTGGTGGCATGGGACAAAGGTGCAGGACAGTCATGTCTACCCACCACTAGTTTTTGCAGGGGGGTTGTGACCCTGGGGTGACCCATTGAGCAGGGCCAGGGGTCCCTGGAGTGTCCCCAGACACTCCAGGCTGGGCCCTGGCATGCTGGGGACTACATCCCTGCTGCATGTCCCAGATGCCAAGATGGGGACAACAATTTGTCCCTGTTCATGGACACAGATATGGCCAGCACTCCCAACACTGCTGCACCCCAAGAAGCACCCCAGAGCAGGTTGGGGTGTACCACACTGTGCCACTGACACCGGTGTGGGGCCTGAGGAGGCTCATACTGAGGGCATTGAGAGCGGGGGGTGCTGTGAGATGGGGGTACACAGGGTGCCAGGGCCTGGCTGTGCTGTGGGGGTCAGAGCCCACCTGTGTGCAGAGAGGGTCTGGCACTCTGTGCAGGCACCCAGCTCATGCAGCTCCCCCCAGCACTGGAATTGCCACCACACTCACCTCTCGGAGGTGGCTTTTATCTGGTCGAGGCTGTGGCGCAGGCGGCGAGGGCTGGAGTGGGCTCTGGAGAGGGATGGAGTGGGCTCTGGAGAGGGCTGGAGTGAGCTCTGGAAAGCCTCAGTGTGGAGCAGGCTCGCTGGGGAGCATCTCACACAGGAGAGGAGCCACAGCCCTGCAGAGCAGGTCTGGAGGGGCCCAGGCTCCTCTGCAGCAGCCAGAGCTCAACAGCAGGGCTGTGCCTGGCTGGATCCCCCATCCCATCCACTGGCACCCGCAGGGCTGAGGACGGACTCACAGCAAGAGGGACCGGCAGGTCTGGGGACATCCAGCAGGAGGTGCCGCGGGGTGCGGAGCAGTTACACCCAAACGGGGGCACTTCTGTGCCTGCTTATGGAGCTGAATGTAGGGACAGTGCCGACACCACCACCCTTGGCATCCCTAGGCTGGCTGGGGGGGCTCAAGCAGCCCCCCACCCCATGGGTCTGCCCTCCAGGCTGGTCCTCAGAGCGCTCAGAAACCCCAGCCGTGCAGGGGTGCTCGCTGCGGCTGTGGCAGGAGTGGGTGCCCATGGGCAGAGCGTGCCATGCCCCGTGAGTCACGGCGCTGGGCGGCACCGAGCCCCGGCAGCACGGACCGTGTTCCCGTGGGAGAAGCGGCCACGGTGTCGGGGTGCAACAGGGCCGGGGCCACCTGCTCCTGCCCGGGCTGGTAATTGAGTCACCGGTTGCAGATTGATGGTTTAATTAAAACCCAATTAAAAACCTCATTGATCTTGTTAGCAACACGGGAAGGTGCCGGCTTTAGTTGGGATTACAGGGATTGTATGGCCGTCGATAGTGACGGGGGTGTCGGGGGCACCTGTAGGGTGGTGCCAGAGTCCCGGGGTGCCTGGGGAGAGCTGTACCCCTCACCCCGCTCCCTCCACGTGGGGAGCAGCCCCTGCCTCCCCCCACCCCCCTCCCGGAGCCCCAGCTCCCCACACAGGGAGGTGGCCCCGGGGACACCGTGTGCCGGCGGTGCCGTGTGCCCGCGCCTTGCGGCTGCGCCAGGCGAGGCCGGGGGGGCTGTGCTGTGGCTCGGTGCCACCCGTGTGCGTGGGCCGAGTCGCAGGCGCTGTCTGCCGAGCCAGCGCGCGTGTGCGTGGCCGTCTGGGCGCCGTGACTGTGCAGCGCTGGCTGCGTGGGGAGCGCTGCCACGGGGGGGCCGCGCTCAGCCCCCCATCTCCCCCGCGGCGGAGCTGTCTGTCGGTCTGTCCGTCCCTCCGCCCATCGGGGTGCACCGGCCGCAGCGGTCGATGCGCCTTCGCCTCTCGCTGTGGTGCGGGGTGACGGGAAGGGGACTCGTAAATCAATGGCACTTTTTTGTTCCCTGGGTGATGGATGGGCCCCGGATGCGCCAAAAGGACGAAGCTGCTGGAGCCAAACAAAGAGCCTGGCTGTGCCGGGGGCTGTCCAGTGCTGGGGGGCACCGTGCTGTCACCACATCGAGGACACTCCGCATTGCCACCAGTACCACCAATGCGAGGTGCTGAGCCCAGCTCTGGCCCTGCTGCCCTCCAGGCCTCTCCAGCACCACGGCAATGAGTCTCCACAGCCTGGGGGTCCAGGCAGGGGTCTGGTCCCCACCGTGCCACTGCCGCCGGGGCGTGCTGCAGTGCACCAGGCGCTCCCCAGCAGTGTGGGAGCCAGCGTGCGGCACGCAGCTCGGATTTATGGCAGCAGATGGGAGCGGAGCGGCCGCCCGGCTCACCACTGGCTGCGGTGTGCCAGGTAGCCAGGGTCCCACCAGGGTCCCACCAGGGTCCCACCAGGGTCCCTCCGGTGGGCGCCGAGCCCGGGGCCGGTGCTGCCAGGGGACATCCATCTGCCCAGCATGACAGGCTGCTGGAAGGTACCACTGCCTCGCCAAGCCCTGCTCTACAAACGCAGTCGTGCAGAAGTGATGTTGCCCGTTCTCCTCCCGCACTTAACCCTTTGGGCACTGCCAGAGCCCACCATCCCCACCAGCCATGCCGTAGCTGCCGGGGTCCAGGATATTGAGGGCCCATCACAGCCCAGGCTGCTGGTGCTTCCCGATAACTGTGGAGTTGGCAGGGATCAGGCAGCCCATGGCTGCTCTGGGATGCATGATGGTGAGAAAGGAGGCAGAATCCCTCTCTCAGTGTTTGTTCCTGCCCTTTCACCCCAAACCAGGGCCCACAGGCTGCCTGGATGGTGCTGTCAGCAGATCTTGGAGCACTTGGGCCATTGCACTGAGGGAGCTGTTGGATTTGGGGGTATCTCGCTGCATGAGGTGCTGCTCTGCAGTGACTGTGCAGGAGCCAAGCGTGGCAGGGCCACGTTGTTGTGGCCAAAGCTGTTACTGGGGTTGCCTGGATGTGCTTCGGGCTGTGGTGGCCCTGTGGCTCTCCCCATGTGGGGCCATTCCCCAACCCCTCCCAGTTTATGATGATGCCTGTGGGTTCCCGGCATGCTGTGGCAGCTGGCAATGCCCGTGGGATTCACTACCACACCACCTGGGGCTCCTGTACCCTGCCATGGGTGCTGGTGTCCCCCAGCCCAGGGGAGACTTTGGTGCCTCGTTAGTGAGTCTGTTTATCAGCAGCCACACTTCTTAATGAGCCACGGCTTAACGAGCCCCAACGTGGGGTCCCAGGGGACTGTGCCTCAGCGCTGGGTGCCACAAGGGAATGGGGGTTCCCGCTCCTCAGCACCCCGTGACAGACTCGTGACACTTCCTCCAGTCCCGCTGTCCCATGGCACAGTCACAGCCCGGCCGTGGGGAGCCCCAGCTGCCGGTGCCTGCCCGGGTGTGGGGCAGCTGCTATTGGGGTACGCCGGCGTCCCAGCTCTGCGTCCCGCGTGGAGTTAATTGCAATTTTCTCCTTGGGGCCATCTCTTTAATAACAAGCCTTTTTCTCCCCCCGCCCCCCTTCCCACCACATCAAAGGGGAAAGATGAAAGGTCCCGGCGCCCGCTCAGCAAGGGTGGCTGCCTCAGCACCTTCCCGGCGGAGCAGTTGCCGGCGGGTGCCGGGATGGGCTGCGGAATAGCGGCTGCGCAGCGAGGGAGGGGCCGCGTGAGGCTGCGTTCCCTGTCCCACGGCTAATGTGCTCTGCTGTCAGCCCCCCAACCCCTGTCGCCCCCCGGTGCCGGAGGCGGCGCTTCTTGAGCCCCCTTTGCCGCCCGACACCGGGTCCCGCTATGGTTCGCTGTCCGGCGCTCGGCTCCGGGTGCCGCGGGCGCTGGCGGAGCGCCGGGGCTCCTCAAACAGCGCCGGGGGCGATGGTGCAGGGTGGGGCGTCTGCACACGCAGCCCTGCCCGCTGCCTGCCCAGCCCTGCCGGGGACACCCGGGGAGCCTCTCGGCTCCGGGAGGGGCGGCGGGGCTCCCCCTCCCCAAGGCCGAGGGGACGTAGAGCGATGCTTTGGGGGCTCACGGTCCGGGGTTTGCCCTGAGAGGTGGGAAAAGGGCCGTGATCCGGAGCGATGCGCAGTGAGCTGAAGCTCCACAGGGGAGCTGGGCCGCGTGTGCCGGGATGCTGCGGTCTGTGCGCTGCGGGATGCGGGCCAGGGACCCCCGAGCCAGCGCTGAAGCGGGCGGCGGAGCACGGTCCGGTCAGGGTCCGGTGCCGAGCCAGCTCCGGGTGGTAATTAATTGGCAGGAGCAGCGGGTCAGCGCGGCGGCGAGGATTACCGCGGCCGGGATTTCCGTCGGGCGCGGATTAGGAGCCAGCGGAGCCTCTCCTGAGTGGATCTGAGGGGATTGCTGCTCCTAATCAATGTAAATGAGGCTCCCCCAGGGCCACCCTTTATGGCATTAACGAACTAACGGGATTAGCCAGAGCAGGGTGAGAAATCCTGGCTCCGAGCTGCGGCGCGTGCCAGGGCCGTGGTGGGCGGCAGCGGTGGGTCGGCTCCAGGCTGCTGGAAATGGGGAATGCCAGGGAATGCCGGGGTCCCCCGCACACCCACGAACTGTGTCCCGTGGAGACCCTGATGCCCTTCTGGGTCTGTCTGTCCATCGTCTCCTATTTGAGGCTGTTGGCACGTTCCGGGCAGACCCAGAAGCACCGGCTCGTATGCCCGTGCTCTCGCCCATCCCACCCGTATGTGTGGATTGACGCCCGTCCCCAGCAGTGCCTGTCCCCGCCGGGCCAGCCGTCCCCTCCCGCACGGTGATTCTGCCCCACGGGTACGTGAGGCTCAGGTCGTGCAGGGGTCCCACCGTGTCCCGCTCCAGACAGAGACTGAACAGAGGGAATCTCCATTCCCAGAGTTCCAGCCTTCGCTGCAACCTGCCCCTCGTCCAGCCTCGGGGTCCACTTGGAGGACGGGAACCCTGGGGAGGTGCCGGGCGTGTCCCTGACCTCCCGGCCCTTCTTTCCCTTGCAGCCTGCGGCGGGAGGGCTACACGGTGCAGGTGAATGTCAACGACTACCTGGACATCTACTGCCCGCACTACAACGCCTCGGTGCCCGAGCACCGGCTGGAGCAGTACGTGCTGTACATGGTGAACGCGGAGGGGTACCGCACCTGCAACACCAGCCAGGGCTTCAAGCGCTGGGAGTGCAACCGGCCCCACGCACCCCACAGCCCCATCAAGTTCTCAGAGAAGTTCCAGCGCTACAGCGCCTTCTCACTGGGCTACGAGTTCCGTGCGGGGCAGGAGTACTACTACATATGTACGTGGGGCGCCGCGGCGGGTCCCCCCAAGCCCCTGATGGGTCCCCCCCACCCAGCTGGGCCCCTCTGTGTCCCCAGGAAGGACCCCCTTGGCTGGTTCCCCCTCAGAGTGGGCACCTGGAGCTCTGGGAGGGGTTGAAGGAGCGAGGGAGTGGGGGAGTTACATGATGTGGGGAACAGAAAGGTGGGGGTGTGGATGGGGGTGCCAGTGCATGATGGGGCGCTGGGGAATGATGATGGAGGATGCAGGATCAGGGTTCAGGGGCTGCTGCTGCTGCAGGATTGCAGTGTTGGTGCCAGGTGCCAGTGCCGGGTTGAGATGCTGGGGCTGATGGTTCAGGGCCGAGGTGCTGGTAACAGGGCATTGCTGCAGGATTTGGGGTGCTGCTGCATTCCCCCAGCCCAGAGTGCTCCCCTGGGCAGGACCAGACCTCGGTCTGCCCAGACCCACCAAGCCTCGGGGTGCCTGGGGTTGGGGTCTCTGCCATGGATTCCCTCTCAGCACGCTCTTTCCTTGCAGCCACGCCGACACACAACCACCGCCGGGCCTGCCTGAAGATGAAGGTGTTTGTCTGCTGCGCCTCCAGTAAGTACCCCCGTGCCCATCCCGGGGGCTGTGGGTGAGCGGGGGCGCTGAGGCTGGCCGGTGGATCCCCCATCCCTCCTGGGGGGTCGGGGGGTGCTGCGGTGTAGGGCATCCAGGGAGCGTGACCCCCGTCCCCTCTCTCCCTCCACAGCGTCGCACTCCGGGGAGAAGCTGGCGCCCACCCTGCCCCAGTTCACCCTGCGGCCCGAGGTGAAGATCGAGGACCTGGGTGAGTCAGGCACAGCCCCCGGCCCCGCAGCGCCGTGTCCCCGCCCCGCGCCGCAGCCCCTGGGGCAGCCCCCGCTACGGGGTGGGGGTTCGGGGCCGCCCCGCTGCCCTCCTCACCCTCTCGCTCCTCCCCACAGAAAACTTCAACCCGGAGATGCCGAAGCTGGAGAAGAGCATCAGCGGCACCAGCCCCAAGCGGGAACACTTGCCCCTGGCCGTGGCCGCCGCGCTCTTCCTCATGACTCTGTTGGCCTCGTAGCTCCCGGTGCCCGCGGGGGCCCGGCCAGCGCCGCTCTGCCGAGTGCGGCCCCCCCGACCTGCTGAGAGCCAGCGGGGACCCACCGCGACACCGCCACCCCCTGCCCGGAGAGCCGCCCGCAGAGCTGCCCCGCGGGGCAGGGAGCACGGCACGCACCGATCCGGCTGGACTCGCCTCCCATCCCGCCAGCGGATGCGGCCACGTCCGCAGGGATGCGGCTGAGCGAGCTGCGCCTCCCGCCGACACCGGCCCGGGCCGCGGGGTCCTGCCCGCAGCCGCCCCGGTGCCCCGTGGCTGGGGGGGAGTCCGATGAGAGCAGGGACCCCCGGGGCCGGGCAGTCTGTACATACCCATATAGATCTATACATACTGTACAGAGAGCGACTACAGAGATATATCTATACTGTACCATAGGCAGCGGCGCCGGCCCCGGGCTGGCTTGTACATAGTCGAACGTGTTGGATTTTCCTCGTCTTCTGTGAAGACCTGACCTATGCAAACGCACAGACACTTTTTGGGGAAAAACAAAACAAAACATTCTCGATCTTTTTTTCAAGTGCTTTGGCTGGTGATTTTCATATTCTGCTCTTAGTCTATAAAAAAAATAATAAAAGGATAAAAAAAGGGATCCATGTCACGGTGGCGTGCAGCACTCCCAGCCCTCGGAGGGGCTCAGGCCCTCCCGGGGGGGCTCTGGCCGGGACAGGCGTTCAGGAGAGGGCTGACCTGCACCGCCGCCAGGCACGACAGCTCCAGCCTCTGGCAAGGGGATGCGGGACGCTCCCCACGGCTGGCTCTGCTCCCCACCGACCCCCCAGCACCGACAGGGAGCGACTGGCAGGGACTTCCTACAGAAACGCAGCGTGGACAGCAGGAGCGCTTGAAGGTAAGGGCAGCGCGGGGGGCCCCTGGCTCACAGCCCTGGGGGTGCTGGGGGAGCGTTTGGGAGCAGCGGGATATGAGGGCCTTCCTTGCCATCCTCAGCAGCTGCACAGGGTGAGCAGACACGGAGCGCTGGCAACCCCATGGGAACTCCGGCATCACCCCCTGGCGCGTCTGGCTCTGCCGGGCATGCCGGCTCCTGCCTGTTTTGGGGGGATCTGGCACACGCCGGCGGCTCCTGCAGGATGAGGGACGCCGTCATCTCCCCCCCAGTGCCTCCAGCCAAGGGGATGTGGGGCTGTGCCTGGGGATGGGATCACACCTAAGGGAGGCCGTTGCTGTGGCACCCAGACCCCCACAGCCCCCACAGCCACAGGCGAGCAGCCGTGGGCTCCTGACCCTGCACTCTGCTGGGCTGGGCTGGGGGTCCCAGTGCCCCCAGGGAGGGGCAGAAACTCTCCCCAAAGAGCAGCAAGGGCTGAGGGGCTTCGGCCCCGCTCCCGGTGTGGATTCCTGGGGAAGGGGGTCCTCACAGCCCCGGAGAGCAGGGCAGCCGCTCTCCCCCACCCAGCAGGCACAGCTGGGCGGCGGCTGGGTGTCCCGCCGGCCCGGGCTTGTCCGGGTGCGGGAAGAGCCGACGAACCCGTCAGACGGGTTCTGGGAGCCCTCCCAGCAGGCGCCGGGTTCCCCACGTCCCCCCCTCGAGCTCTGACAGGCCTGGGCCGACATGGGGCTGAGGTCCCTGCCATGGACCCCCGGGAGGGGTCTTGAAGTGCTGTTGACAGCTCTCTGCTGACCCAGGGCAAGGTGGGCATGGTGTGACTGGGGCAGCAGCACCGCCACTGCCAAGGGCCAGATCTGGCCATGTGCTGATTGCCAGGGCCTGGCCACAGCAGCTGTCCCAGTGTGGCACCATGCTGGTGGCACATGGCACAGTGAGCATCACACAGCTTAGGTGGCCAGTGCCCTGGGGGAGTGCAAGAACTGGAGTCATTGCCCTGGCACAGAGAGCTCTGTCTGCAGGATTCCTCCTGCCACTTGCCTCAACCCTGGCACTGCTTCTTGTGTGTGCCTGGCACCACCAATGGCTCGGTGGGCACCGGCCACCTGGCTCAGGTCTGCTTCATGCCCTAGGACTGAGCACAGTGGGACAACCCACAGCCACCAGGAGTCTTCTGGGGTGCTGGTAAAGGGGATTCCCAGGCCCAGCTGGCCCAAGTCAAGTGGGAGCCCTTGTGCTGAGGTTTGGGTGCCCCTTGGGTATTTTGGGGTTTCACAGCCTTGGCAGCAGATCCAGGCAGGAGATATGTGCCGGGAGCAGCCGTGTGGCACGAGGCTCTGCCTCACCACAGGGCAGCTCCCCTGCCCAGTCAGGGCTCTCTGGCCAAAGGCATGAGCTCCTGGCACAGCTGGACAGCCCTGGGGCTGCGGCTCTGCCCCCACCAGGCTGGCACCAGGCCATGCCTACCTGCCAGGCTGCACGCAGCTGGCACTGCACGTCACCGTGGCCTTCGCTCCCGGCCACAAACTGGACGGCTCCTCTTCCTCCCCCAGCCTCGCACAGGTGACGTCAGCCCAGCCAGGGGCCGGGGCACTCCCGGGTGTCCCCAGCCAAGAAACCATAAACACTTTGTCACGAGTTCCACGGCCTCTGGCCTGCCCCACACGGAGCACCAGAGATGTTTACAGCACGAAACGACTTCACCTTTGTCCCGCCGTCATGGGCACAATCACAGCCCATTGTCACCTGCTCCCAGGTCCCATGGCCATGACCATGTGCGCCATGTGTGCACCACCACTGGCACTCCCGGTGCTGCTATGGGTACTCACCCACCCTAGCCGGGGTGCTGCCCACCCTGTGCCCCACTGTTGTGTCCCAAGGGAGGTAATGGGGCACCTCTAGCCCCAGCTTGTCCCTCAGACTGTCCCCAGCAGGGGACATGAGCTTGTCTTTCCACTCCTCTGCCAGTGCTCTGGGCCAGGCATGGTGGTGACACTGGTTCTTGGTGTGTCCACGTGGCCTCACTCCCAGCCCCTTCCCCGTGTCCTGGTGGCCCCGTTCCAGGGCTGGGCTCATGGTGGATGGGACAGGGGAGCCCCTTGGCCAACGGTGTTGGGTACCACATCCCAGCGCCACATCCAGCGTGGTGCCCCAGGAGGTTTTTATGCCCTTGGCAGGCCCAGCACAAGGCTCAAGCACCAGGGGCTCCCCAGCCCTCCCCACGTCACCGTTCCCTGCCTTGGTTTCCCCAGGCACAGTTTGTCCCTGATGTGGAAGGGGCAGTACCAGGGCGATGCCGGGACCATGGGATTGGCTCCCACCACCCTCTGGCTGCGCCCATCCCCGTGGCCTGCACGTGCCATGCTCCAGCTCTGGCATCCCAGGGGTGTTCCCAGGAGGTGCTCCCCTGTACAAGCCGCGGCAGCGCCGGCATCCTGGGAGCAGAGGCCTCGCACTGTCATTATGGATGATGTCAGGCCTGGCCACAACCAGGGAGGATGAGAGCAAAGCAGCCAGTCCCCCTCCCTGGGAGCGAGGGTGTGGGGAGAGAGGCTGGGATGCAGGTGGGATGTGGGGCACTCAGCCCCACGGCCTGGGCCCATAGGATGCCTTGGCTGCGGGAGCCACAGGCGCTCTCGGGTTGCGGTGCCGGCGCCTGCCGGAGACCCTGCCGCGTGCCAGGGGAGCGCTCCGCGCCCGCTGCGGCACAGGGCATGCAACATTACCCACAATCAATGGATCATTATGGAATAAACAAGAGGAAAGTTGTTTTGCAAATGCGGCTGAGTTATCGCTTCACAACACGCGGCGAAGCGTCGCGCGCCGTCCGGGACACGGATGGATCCGTGTCAGAGCAAATGGGAGCCGACAGCGAGGCACCGCGCTCCCGCCAGGCAGTGGCAGCGTGCCCACTGTGCCCACCCCGGCTCTGCACCCACAGCTGCCTGTCCTGCACCTACAGCTCCAAATGCTGCACCCACAGCCCCCAGTGTGCACCCACAGCCCCTCAGTGTGCATCCACAGACCCC
>NC_031793.1:217920-229133 GCF_001522545.3 Parus major | reverse complement strand
GTGCGGGGGGCGGCGGGGCCGGTCCAGGTGCGCCCGGGGGGGCCTTTCCGTTCCCAGGGCCGTGCGAAGGGGCCGCTTCCTTCCCGCGGGGGGGCGCGGCGCCAACCCCGGCGCCGGCCCCGGGGACCGTGTTGACAAACACCGGGCAGGATGTGCGGGGGGGTAGACCTGGATCGAGCCCCCACTCCCCGCTCACCGGCCGCCGAGGCTGCGGGGTGACCCCATCTCAAGCAACAGAGCCCCACGGGATCTAGGGGTGCCCCCCGCCCGGAGCCCTGACTCCCCCTGGTTGTGGAGGTGCTCCCCCAGGGCATGACCTCTCTCTCAGGCTCTAGGAGCGTCCCCCTTGGCTTTCGGGGAGCCCCCCTCACTCTCCAGACCCCTGGGCTGTGGGGGTGCCCCACACTTAGGCACCCGTGGGGAGATGTGGGGCTTCCTCTCCTTCCCTGGGCGAAGACCCTCCCCAAGTTTTGGGGGTTCTCCCCCCTCCCAAGACCGTGTCCCCCATGAGTGTGGGACTCTCCCAGACTGTAGGGCTGTGTCCTCTGTATTCCCCCCAGGATTTGGAGAGCAGGGGGTGTCCCCGTGGGTGGCTGTGCCCTCTCGAGGCAACCACAGCCGGCTAGGTGGGGACCCCGTGGAGGCCCCCAGCGTGCCCCCCCCGGGTGGGGTGTGGGGCGCAGCTGGAGCCGGGCTGGCTGCCCCACGGCGAGAGCCGCGACGCCTCCTGCTCCGGCAGCGCTGGGCCGGGCAGGGTGCGGGCAGGGTGCGCGTCCCAGCGGGTCCCCTCCCTGCTCCCCGGCTCTTGGGAAGTGCTGGGAAGTGGGGTGCGCTCACCACTCACTGCCGGGGGGCCGAGCCGGAGGGAGAGTGAAGTGGGGGTTGCCCTTTCAAAGCTATTCCGGGTGCTGCAAGACTCATCACAGGGAAGGGTGGACCCAAGGGTGCCCCCACCCAGCGCTGCCGTGGGCAGGGTGCCGGCCCCACTGCGTGTGGGGGATTTGGGGGTGAAAGTAAGGCCCCTAACCCTGAGTAACCCCCCTGCCCACCCTCCTGCCACAGGTTTTTGTGGAGTGACTACACGGTGGAGGTTCGTCTGAATGACTACCTGGACATTATCTGCCCCCACTACGAGGAGGGCAGTGTGGACCCCCGGGCCATGGAGCGCTACACCCTGTACCTGGTGGAGCTCGAGGAGTATCAGGCCTGCAAGCCCCGCTCCAAGGAGCAGATCCGCTGGGAATGTGACAAGCCCAGCGCCCTACACGGCCCCGAGAAGTTCTCGGAGAAATTCCAGCGCTTCACTCCCTTCACGCTGGGCAAAGAGTTCAGGGAGGGGCACAGCTACTACTACATCTGTGAGTGCGGGGGGGCCGCGGAGGGCGGCTCTGAGGTGCTGCAGGGAATCGCCATCGGACTCCCCCCAAACCCTACCTAACCTGCCTCTCCCTTCGCAGCCAAGCCCATCCACCACCACGGTGAAGCCTGCCTGAAGCTGAAGGTGACGGTGACAGGCAAAGGCAGTGAGTATCAGCACCCCCTCAGGGCCCCCCCCTGCGTCCCCTCCTTCCCGCTCGCGGCGCCGGTGCCCAGCGTGGCCTTGGCCGCGGCTGAGTCACGGCCTGGCCGTGGCCTCTGGCCAGCCCCGGGTGTGGGCACGCGCGGCTTGGCCGGGAAGGTGTTGGTGGCGGGGAAAGGGGGGGCAGCCCACAGTGAAACAGGATTTTTGGGAAGGTTGGGGTGCTGCTTTTCCTTGACATGACCCCCCCGTTTCCTCCGCAGCTCCGGCACCACCTGCCCCAGCCTCGACACAGAAGGGGAGGATCCAGGCAGGTGTGTTGGGGGCTGTGGGTTGGGGCTGAGCCAGCTTCCCTTCCTGGGGGATGGGGTGTTCTTGGGGGCACCTGGCTGTGCCCAGCTGCCTTCCCTGGCGGGGACCAAGGCAGGCTCAGGTGGCCTGAACACAGCCACCCTCATGGTGGGACAGGGGTTTGTCAGGGGCGCTGGGCTAAGCTCATCTGCCCCTCCTGGGGGGCTCTGAGGTACTGAGGCTGGTGGCAACCCTGTGCAGGGGTGATGTGCTGCTGGCTGGGGGTATGGTTTATCTTCTGGGGTTGCTGATGGCTCCTCTCTTCACCCCCCCAGATGATGCAGCCGCACACGTGCTGAGGAGCGTGGGGCAGAACTCGGCCATGCGCAGCAGCAGCCGCCCCTTCACCTTCATCAGCCTCCTCCTGCCCCTCTTGGTGCCGCAGGGGCTCTGAGCTGCCCCACATGCCTGGACCCACCGAGGCTGAGGCCACTGGAGACCTCTGTGGTCCCAGCACATCTGCCCCAGGTGCCCTGCCCTGCGCACATCTGGGCGAGGAAAGGATTTATCAGTATTACGGGGCTGGAGAGCCCAAAGCCATCAGAGCAATTGGGGCCTTCAGGCTTCCCTGGCCCTTCCAGGACGGTCCTGGCAGCCAGAGGCTGAGCGGGAGCCTGGAGCTGGAGGGGCTGAAGTGCCCTAGACTGGAGAGGGGCAGGGGGCTGGCACCCCTGCCCCGCAGCTGAGCTCGCCCACCACCTTTGGGGTTTTCCCCGTGGTCGGCTAGAACTGGAACGTGTCCTGCAGGCGGGGACGTGGGGGTGGCCAGGTGACACCGGTGCAGGGGGCTGCTTACCCCCAGTGTCAGTGGTCAGGGAGGACAGACAGGCTGGAGATGCCCCGCAGCCAGCGGAGCGGGGTTATCAGGAACATCCCACTCCTCACTGTGCTGCACCCCTACCCCATCCTTCATCCCCTGGCCCTTCCCCATCCCTCCCCTCCGCTGGGTGCCGGAGGGGCCCCCAGCACCCCCTTTGTACAGCTTTCTAACATGGGACTTTTTATACCATTGTCGGGAATAAATAACCAAAACCATGCTGAGCTCCTGAGACCTCCCCCACCCTCCTGGGCCAGGCTCTCCTGGCCCCTGTGGGGGGTTGGGCTGGTTAATTAATTAATTGGCTGGTGTTTGCACGGGGCTGTTAAGTGGCGAAGTGCCACAGTGGCTGGCACTGTCCCCAGCTTTATCTGGTGACACAAAGGCCTCTGCGAGGGTGGGCCCCCCCCCTCCCTCTTCACCTTCCAGGTGGGGGGCAGCAACTCCTGGGTCAAACCCCACTGGAGTGGGACAGACCCCGTGGGATGGGACACCCCCAGCGGGGGTGAGGAGGGGCCTGAGCCGCAGCCCCTGGGGCTGGGTAGGGGACACAGCCTGGCTGCACCCCAGGGACCCCCACGAGGTGACCCCGGGGATGTGAGACCCCTGAGGTGTGGGTGCAGGGAGCTGGGATCACAGGGCTTTGAGACCCCTGGAATTGGGAACCCCAAGGAGTGAGAGTCCTGGAGAGGTGAGATCTTGGGGTACTGGGGTCACAGGGATGGATAACACCCGAATGTGGGATCCTAGAGCTGGAGGATCAGGGAGAGGACACAGGGATGAGTGACCCCCAGGATGTGTGTGGGCACCCTGGGACAGTGGGGTCACAGGGTCTTGAAGCCCGTAGAAATGCAGATCCCAGGGATGCACAATCCTGGGGAATTGTCACAAGGATGTGTGACTCCTGGAGGAGGCGTGGGTGGCTTCGCAGGGGTGTGCGACCCCCGGGCTGTTTAATCTGGACCGTGGGGTTGACCCTGGGGATGGCAGGACACGAGGCCCCCGCAGCTGCGGACCCCCAGATCTGGAGGGGAGCACTCAACACACGGGACCTATGGGGTGCAGCACCCCCCAAACCGGCCCCGGTGCCTGCGGGGCGGTCACGGCGGTGCCGGTGCTGCTCCCCCCGGCCGGAGCCGGATCCCCGCCGCCCCTCCCCGGCCGGTGCGCGGAGCCGGTCCCTCCCCGGTAGTGCGTCCCGCCCCGCTCCGCCCCGCCCCGCCGCGGGCAGCACCGGCCCCGCCGCGCTCCCGCCGCTGCCCGGGCTCCGGCATGGTCCTGTCGGTGCTCGCCGGGGTCTGCCTGGCCGCCACCCTCGCCATGTTCGCCACCGGCCTGTGAGCGATCGGCGGCGGCCCCGGGCGGGGGCGGCGGGGAGCGCAGCGGGGCCGGCTCGGGGGTGCACTGAGGGCCGGGGGGCGCTGGGGAGGACCCCGGGGATGGTTTTGGGGTGCAGTGGGGGCCTTGGGGAGGGGAATTGGAGGGTGCTGTGGGGCCCGTGGGGGATGAGGGTGCAATCAGGACACCGGGGCCGGTTTTGGGGGGCAGTGTGGGGACTGGTGGGAGGCTTGGGGATGCAATAGTCAGAGCACCGGAGGCATTTTGGGGCTGCGGTGGAGGCCATGGAGGGACCTTTGGGGGTAAAATGGGGAAGGTGTCAGAGCCAGCCTGGGGATGCAGTGGTGGCCATAGGGGTGCAGTGGGGAGAGCATCGGGCTCAGTTTGGGGGTGCAGTGGGACATGGATGGCTGGTGCAGAAGGATTGGGGGTGCGATGGGGATGGTGCTGAGTCCCATTTGGGGAATGAAGGGGGAGGAGAGTGGAGGGGTGCAGTGCCTGCTGGCTGCAGAAACTGGAGCCTCCCCACCCCAGCACTGCCCAGCACCCAGGAGGCTGCTGCACTGCTCCCCCCAGGTCTGACCTCCGCCAGATGTTGGCTACCAAGAGTGTGGAGAACATCCAGTTCCTGCCCTTCCTCACCACTGATGCCAAGTACAGCGGGGTCGGGCCCTGAGGAGGGGGGTCACATACATTTGAGGGGAAGGGGGGATCCCCCAGGCTGCAGCCAAGTGCCTTTGCCATATCCCTGCAGCAACCTGAGCTGGTTGGGCTATGGCTGCCTGAAGGGGGACGGGACAGTGATCACCGTCAACGCCATCGGGGCAGTTCTGCAGACCCTCTACATCCTGGTGTATCTCTACTACAGCCCTGCCAAGGTGGGGCAGGGGCCTGGGGCGATGGGGAGGATGGAGGACTCTCACCCTGACATCTCCCTGCTGTCCCTCCCAGCGCCCTGTGCTGCTGCAGGTCCTGCTGCTCCTGGCTTTGGTGGTCACTGGCTACGGCTACTTCACCATCCTAGTTGACACAGGGACACGCCTGACACACCTGGGGCTCTTCTGCAGTATCTTCACCATCACCATGTACCTCTCACCGCTGGCTGACCTGGTGTGTGGGGCTCGGCAGAGCTGGGGCTTGCCAGCCTGGGCCCTGCCTGACATTTGCTCCTGCAGGCCAAGGTTGTCCGGAGCAAGTCGACACGGTGCCTGTCCTTTCCCCTGACCGTCACCACCCTTGTGGCCTCCAGCAGCTGGACACTCTATGGCCTGCAGCTCCATGATCCCTACATCACAGTGGGTTGGGGTGGTGGAACACCAAGGGGTGTCGTCCCATCCCACTCTATCCCATCTCTCATCATGTCCCATCCCCATCCCACCCTGGCCTGCTTCATCCGCATTCCACCCTTCTCCATCCCATTCTGTTGTGTCCCCCTCCTGCCCCATTTCACCCCATCCCATTCCTATCTCACCCCACCCCCATCTCATCCTATTCCATCCCCATCTCGTTCCACTCCATCCTATCCAATCCCACCCCATTCCCCTCTTCATGGCTCAGCTGAACACTTGGCTTGGGGCCGGCCCTGTTCAGCACCGCATGTGTCACCCAGCCAAGGGTGACAAGGCTCAGCATGATGACTATTGATTTTAATTAATTAGCTGGGATGGGGCCAATAAACCTCCCCCAGCACCACAGGGGGAGGGGTACATCCACCCTCCCCCCATGTCCTCCTGCAGGTCCCCAATGTGCCAGGGATTGTCACCAGCCTCGTGCGGTTCTGGCTCTTCCAGCGGTACAGGCCAGAGCAGGACAAGCCCTACAGCCCCCTGCCTGCCTGAGAGGCCCCCTAAGGAGCACCCCAACTCTGGCCTGGGCTGGCCCCACCACTGAGCACCAAGTGCCACCACCGTCCCCTTGGCCATTCCCAGTGGGACACCAGGAAGGACCTCCAGCCCTGCATCCTTCAGCAAAGGCCCTGGAGCTCTCAGAAATCCATTTGGGGTGCCATAAGCTCCTCAAATCCCAGGGTGGGTGGATAGGTTTCCATGCCCATGGCCCTGCCTGGCAGCGGGATGGGGCTTCCAGGGGTCCAGGTGTCGCTTTTGTATGGATTCAAGTGCCTTTTAATAAATCAGAGACTTCCCAGTGCCTGCTTCTTGTACCTCCCTCCTGGTGCTGCTGCAGAGGATGGTCCAGCTCTTGGCCCTACAGCTGCTCAGGAGCTCCTTGTGGCCATACAGGGGCTGCTTGTGGTGGGGGCTCATCCTGCCACATCCTGGGCTCTGGCAAACCCTCAGCAGCTATCAGCCCTGGTGTTGGCTGGGTTGGGGCCACGAAGGGAAGACAGCGCTGCTCTGACCCTCCCTGAGCTACAGGAGCCACCCATCACAATGTGGGGGTAAAAGTGTGGAACTGACAAGCAGCCATCATGCCAGGAACTGGGAATCGATGGGAATCCTTGCTAAAACCCCGTGGATCGACTGGGCCTGGATCAAGCATCGATCCTACGTCGATTAACCAATTAACAGCAATCTGGAATGAAGATATCAGGCTGGTGCCTCCGTGGAGGGACAGGAAGGGCAGCAGACACTGGAGCCTTGCAGAAAGAGACCCCCACCCCATGCAGGACACCCCCAGGACAGAGGAGCCTCATCCCACACTCTGGCCAGATGACACTGTTGGGATGAAGGATGCAGTGCCAAGGATGCTGGCAGGAGCTGTGCTGAACCTCTGCTGCTTGTGCACATCTCACACAGCCTGGAAAAATCCATATAGTGGGACAGAGCTGAGTGCAGTGCCAAGGGAAGGAGGACGAGCTCCCGGCGTGCTCTGTCTTGCCCCTGTGGATCCAGGGCTCCCCGTACCTGCTCCGGCTGCTCCTGGGACTTGGCCCAGCGGGGAGGAGCCCCCTGCTTCCCCCCAGCAGCGGGAGCAGTTCCCAGCCTGCCCCCACAGCCTCGGGAAAGGACAGCTTTCTCCACTGACACACCTTGGCTGCCAACCGGTCGCTCCGGCTGCCCCGTGCCGGGAGCGGCCGTGACGTGGCCCCTTGTGCCAGGCCGGAGGCAGCTCCCGGATGCTTCCATGCAGGGAGGAGCTGCCACCAGGCTGCTGCCACATGGGCTGGGAGTAGCTCCTGATGGCCATGAGTAGAGGCCCTGGATTGCCCTGAGTAGCCCCTGGATGACCACAAGTAGCCCCTTGAAAGCCATGAGTAGCCACTGAATGGCCATGAGTAGAGGCTCTGGATTGCCATGAGAAGCCTACACAGGGTCACGGGTTGCTCACAGGCAGCTGTGAGTAGCCCCTAGATGACCACAAGTAGCCCCTGCTGGTCCTGAGTAGCTCACAGAGGACTGTCAGTAGCCCCTGATGGGCATGTGTAGCCCCTGGATGGCCACAAGGAGCCCCCTGGTTGGCTGTCAGTAGCCCCTGAGGGTCACAAGTAGCCCTGGGATGGGGCCAGATTGCTATGGTAGCCACTGCATGACCACAAGTAGCCACTGGATGGATACACGTAGCCCCTTTGAATGATCACAAGGAGCCCTTGGTTGGCTGTGAGTAGCCACTGATGACCCTGAGTAGCCCACAGAAGGCTGTCAGTAGCCCCCAGAGCACTGCTGTCCTTGCGCTGTAGTCCTGACCCCACCAAGGCCCCACGTGGCCAAATCCAGGGCAATGTCACCCCCCAACCAGCCGTGTGCCAGCGAGTGCTGGCAGCTTCCCACCCTGCTCCCACCAGCCTTTGCTGCTCAGGAAACACCTAATTAGCTGCTCCTGCTAATTAACCCGAGTCCTCCCTCCCGCTCCCAACTGCTCCTTTCTGCAGAGGACACACAGCTGCTAATTAAAATCCCAAAGTCCTTTGGCTGGAGGAGCTGGTGGCTGCCAGGGCAGCAGGTTCCTGCACACGGGGTCAGAGAGCAGAAATGGGGGTCCCCAGGAGCGGACCCCTCCCCAGACAGAGCCCCCCACCCTTCCCTCTTCCCAGCGAAGCCCAGTGTGGTGCTGGGGGTGGGCAGAGGAGTCGGGGGAGCTCCCCTAGAGCTGCCGGGGTTGAGGCGGGGACACCACGCCGCAATTTAAAGGTTGTGTCGCCCACCCCACCCTGCCAGTCCCTCTCCTCCATCCCGGGAACCCGGCCAGCGGGATGGGATGAGGCTCCTCCAGCTCCCACCTGCCGGGGTGAGCCACATCTGAGCCGGGAATGCTCCGGGCCACGGCCCGGTCCCGCATCCGACTCCAGAGCCAAGTTGCAGGGAGCTCAGCGAGGGACAGGCAGGGCAGAACCGGCTGTGGGGGGGTTTCACTGCAGCCCCTCAGAGAACTGAGTCTGTATGGAGACCCTGCCCCACACAGAACCCCCCAAGCAAACCCTCCCCGCACACCGCTGAGAGCTGAGCGATTCCCCCGGGGGGCTTCCAGCAGCACCCGGAGCCCCCCCGCCCGTCCCGGAACCACAGAACAGCACGGGCAGCACCGTCCCCGGTATTTATTGCGGTCCGAGGCGCAGCCCCCGCCGCCGCAGGTCGGCCCGCGCCGCCCTGATGTGCTCCTGCAGCTCGGCCGCCGCCTCCTCGCAGTCGTTGAAGGTGGCCAGGCGGTAGCCCACGGTGGCCAGGGAGTAGCAGCCGAAGGCCACGAGCAGGTAGACGGGCAGCGGCAGCAGCGCCTGGCGGAGCGGGGCCGGCGGCTGCAGCTGCGGCGGGGCCAGAGCCAGCGCGGCCCAGGCCGAGCCCAGCACGGCCAGCCCGCACAGCCACTGTCCCAGCTTGGTCATGGCGGCCTGAGGGGAGAAGGAGAAAGAGTGGAAAAAGAGAAGAGGAAAAACGGGGAGTGGGGGACCCATGAGAGGAACAGAGGGGAAAAGGGGAAACAGGGAAAGAGGCAGAGAAATGAGGCAAGGCCGGAGAGTAGAGCCGGGAGAGACGGGCCGCCCCCAGTCTCCCCCGGGGCTTCCACCCGCCGGACCGAGGACCCCCTCCAGAAACCGGGTCCGGGGCCAGCCCCACCCCCACCTGGCTCGGTCCCGCTCCCGGTGCTGCTCCCGCTCCCCGCCCGGCGTTGCGATGACGTAACGGCAGCGCCGCGCGCGCGGGCTACCGGGAGCTGTAGTTCCATGGAGCGGCGCGCGCGGGCGCCCCCTGCGGGCGGGGCGCGGCACCACCGGGACCCCGCCGGGACCCCGGGTCCGGCCCCGCTCCCGGTGCCGCAGGAAGCGCCGGGCTTTGTCGGCCGCGGCCGAGGCCGCAGGAAGCATCTGGTTTCCTCCACGTCCGGCCGGAGGGGTGCCAGGGGCCCGGCGTGGGAGCGAGTCCCGCCCGCCCTCCCACGGGCGCAGGGACCGCGCCGTTCCCACCCCCCCGCAGCCGGGCAGCCCCGGTGACCCAGCCGGTGTCCTGCGGAGGGCACGCATGAGTCTGTGATACCCTGCCAAACCCCTGAGCTGTGCCAGCACAGCGGTCTGGTGGCAGCTGGGGCCCTGAGCCACTGGGACACCCACAACCCCCCTGCCCACTCCAGCCTGCTCTAGTCCTGGCTCCACTGGCATCTCCCTCCCTTGCAGGTCTGGGCAGACAAAATGCCAGCAGCACATCTTCTATCCTTGGCGACCCCAACCTTCCCTGGGCAACCCAGAACCTACCCCAGGCTCCAGGGCCACTTCCAGCCACACCAGCACAGAGCAGGGCCAGAAACTGGGCCAGGAGCTGGCAGAGGAGACAAGAAGCTACAAAGAAATGGCTTTATTGGGCAGGGGGCTGTCCTGGATTGGCCATAGGGAGAGGGTTGCCCCAGGAAGGGGCAGCAGGACATCAATTTCTCTTCCTGCCCTTGCCAACAGCCTTGGCAGGGGCAGCAATTGGCGCTGTGGACTGGTAGAGAGTGGAGGAAATCTTGTTGATGTAGTAGAGACCAACCATGGAAAAGATGAGGCTATGAGAGCAGAAGGGAAGAAGCTGCTCAGTTGCTGGGGGCAGGAACACAGCAGGGTCATCCCAACAGCTTCCCTGGGATCCCACTGCACTGCCCTTTGTAAACCAACACCTTGTCCCTGGGTCCCACCCCCCTGCCCTTCCTAAACACTTTCCTCTTGGATCCCACTGTGCTGCTGCTCCCACCACCCCCCAAGGCTCCCTGTCAGTCCTGGCCCTGCCCAGCTTTCTGCCCCTCTCCCAGTGTCACCACAGTCCCTCGGGGTCCCCTTGGTGGCTCCCCACCCTCCAGGGCAGCTCTGGACGTACCAGGTGGTCACACAGACCCGGTGGATGAGGCCAGAGGCGAACAGGGCCAGCAAGAGGCAGGTGAGGACTGTGGAGAACCAGGAGACACACGGTGCTGCAGGGCTACCCCCGGTGATGGCAGGGGGGCATGGCTGCAGCAGCATGATTTCCCCCAGACCCACAAAAAGCTCAAGGGAAGCTGCCACAGCTCAAGGGCAGGGCTGGGACCATCCAGTGCCACTGCTGGAGCACCCCCAGCCCTTCAGACACCGATGTGTTCCCGTTCCCCTCCTGGGTTCCCACAACACTTACTCTCAGGGAATATCTTGGCCTGGAAGCCCTTGCCAAAGATGAGGTTCTCCAGGTTGTTGAAGGCCTGGTTGTGAGGTTAAGGGACAGAACAGGATCCCACCGTCCTCCCGAGCCTGCTCCCATCTCCCATCCTCTGTGCTCCAGCCCCACTCCTGGCCTTTGGACCTGCTCCTGTTCCCATCCCATGCCCCATTCCCAGCCTCTGGATCTGCTCTCAGCCCCTGACCCTGCTCCCCACCACCCCTTTGGCCCTTTTTCCAACCCCCTGATCCGGCACCCTGGTCCCACTCCCCCCCAGCCCCTCTCCCGTGCCCCGGTCCCGCTCCAGTCCCGGGGATGCCGTGAGGGAGCAGACGAAGAGTGCAGAGCCCAGCAGCCCGCCCTGGATCGTGAGCCACTCGGTGGAGGCGAGCTGCCGGCTGTACATCTGCATCCCGGCGAACAGCAGCAGCGACAGCAGCGACGACAGCGCCAGAGACGTGCCCGTTCCTACGGCTGAGCCCCGGGGACGACTCAGCACCGCCACCGAGACCAGACCCGGGGCTTGAGCCCACCCTGCACCCACAGGGCCGTGCCCCCCATTCCAGCTGCCCCCCCGCTCTTGTTAACCCCCTTATCCCCGTGCCCCCAATACCGCTCTGCCCTGTTACACCTC
>NC_031793.1:209543-217496 GCF_001522545.3 Parus major | reverse complement strand
CCGGCACCGAGCCCGGCACCACCCCCGGGCCCACCGCCGTTACCGGTGTCATGCCCATCCTGCGCGCAGCCCACCCCAGGCGCCGCTCCCCGAGCGTCGCCCGTCGGGGGCTGTCCGGGGGTGCGGCGAGAACAGCCCCGCCATGACTCCCCCTCCCCCTCCGGTGCCGCCCCTCCGGTGCCTCCACCGCCCTCCGGTGCCGGCGGGGCGGGCGCCGCCGAGCATGCGCGCCGCCGCCCCCCGCCCTCCCCCCGGCTCCGCCGCTCCCTGCAACACACCGGGGCGATCGCGGCCGCCGCTGCTGCCGCCGCCGCCGCAAGCACGGGCGCGGGGAGCGGAGCCATGGCCGAGGGCGAGGACCTGCAGACCTTCACCTCCATCATGGACGCGCTCGTCCGCATCAGCGTGAGCGGCCGCGGCGGCGGCGGGGGGGCGGACGGGGGTCCTCTGGGACCGGGTCGCCGTGGCAACGCGGCGGGGACTGGGGGGAGGGCGATGCCCTTGAGGGGTGGGCGGGCAGCGGACCCGCACCCCGACTCACCGCAGCGACCCCCGGGGAGGGCCGTCACCGGGACCCCCCGACGCCGAGCCACGGCCGAGCCGGGAGCACCGGGTGCGGAAGGGGTGGCCGCATCCCGGCCCCGATCTTGGTGCCCAGCCCGGTCCTGGCGCTGGTCCCAATCCGGGCTCTGCTGTGGGTCCGGCCCCAGTCCCCATCCCAGCCCCCATCTCCATCCTGGCCCTCATCTCCATGTCCTTCCCAGTTCCAATCCCAGCACCCATCCCAGTCCCCATCCCCATTCCAGCCCTGGGCCACATCCTGGCACTATTCCCAGTGCTGGTCCTCATCCCCATCCCAGCCACCATCCCCATACCAGCCCTGGGCCCCATCCTGGTGCTGATCCCAGTGGTGGCCCCCATTCCCATTCCACTGCCAGTCCTGATGCTGGTCTGATCCTGGCCCTGCTCTGGGCCCAGCCCCAATCACATCCCCATACCAGGTCTGAGTCCCATCCTGGGTTCTGATCCCAGTGCTGATCATGATTCTGACTGTGCTGTTGGTCCCAAGCCTGATCCACTGGTACCTGCTCTGATGCAGGTACCAGTGCAGGCCCCAGTCCTGGTACTGGTGTGGCCTCAGTTCCCATCCCCAGTCTAGCCCTGGGCTTCATCCTGGTGCTGGCCCTGGTGCCGTTCCTCAGCCTGCTCCCAGGTGTGATCCTGGCCATGATGCTGGTCCCAGTCCTCGCCCCTATCCCAGTGCTGGTCCTGACACTGACCCTGGTCCCAGCTGTGGTTCCAGTACTGACCCTGATCCTGACCCTGCTGCTGATCCCAGCTCCATTCCTCATCCCAGTGGCAGTCCTGATCCTCATCCTGGTGCTGATCCTGCTCTTTCTCCTCATCCCATCCCTGGTGCTGGTCCCAGGCCTCATTGTTGCCCTGATGATGGTCCCAGTCTTTGTCTCCATCACAGCCCAGGTCCCAGTACCAGTCATGATCCTGGCCCTGGTGCTGATCCTGGCCCTGGTGCTGATTCCAGGCCCTGATCCCAGGCCCTGATCCTGGCCCTGGTGCTGATTCCAGGCACTGATCCCGGTCCTGGTGCTGATCCTGGCCCTGATGTTGATTCCAGGCCTTGGTGCTGGTCCCACATGTGATTCTGGTGCTGATCCCAGCCCTGATGCTGATCCTGGTCCAGGTTCTGGCTCTGGCCCTGGCCCTAGTACTGACCCCAGGCCCTAATGCTGATCCTGACCTTAGTGCTGATCCCAGCCCTGATTCTGATCCTGCCTCCGGTGCTGGTCCTGGCCCAGATCCTGGCCCTGGTGCTGATCTGAGCCCTGATGCTGATCCTGGCCCTGGTGCTGATCTCAGCCCTGATGCTGATCCTGGCCCTGGTGCTGATCTCAGCCCTGATGCTGATCCTGGCCCTGGTGCTGGTCCCATCTGGTCCCAGCCCCGTTGTGCCACCGGTGGGTGACGCTCCCGCTCTCTCCGCAGACCAGCATGAAGAACATGGAGCGGGAGCTGGTGTGCCCGGTGTGCAAGGAGATGTACAAGCAGCCGCTGGCACTGCCCTGTACCCACAACGTGTGCCACGTGTGTGCCAGCGAGGTGCTGCTGCAGCACGGCCACCTCTACTGCGACCCCACCTCCGAGCCCACCTCACCTGCAGCCACCCCGTCCACCCGCAGCCCCCGCCTGGGCCGCAGGGCTGTCCCCAAACCCGACCGGCTCGACCGCCTCCTTAAGTCAGGTGGGGCTGGTGTGGCTGCCAGAAGGGACAGGGGCAGCAAGGGGATGGCTGGAAACGACAGGGGTGGCTGATGGGATGGGGACAGGGATGGTTGGAGGGGTTGGGGACAGCTGGAGGGGGCAGAGATGGCTGGAGGGGACAGGGATGGATGGTTGGAGGGGCTGGGGACAGCAGAGGGGATGGGGATGGCTGGAGGGGACAGGGATGGATGGTTGGAGGGGCTGGGGACAGCAGAGGGGATGGGGGTGGCTGGAGAGGACAGGGGTGGCTGTAGTGAATGAGGACAGAGATGGTTGGAGAGAACAGGGATGGATGGAGGGGAGGGGGATGGCTGGAGGGGATGGCAGAGGGAAGAGAAACAACAGAGGGGATGAGGATGGTTGAAGAGGACAGGGACAGGAATGGCTGGAGGGGTTGGGAACAGAGACAACTGGAAGGGATGGAGATGGGGATGGGGACAGTCCCCTGGACTCCCCCACGGGAGGGCTGAGGGACTCTGGGGCTTCCTGCCCTACTGACCTCCTCCCTGCCTCCCCCCCACAGGCTTTGGCACCTACCCGGGGCGCAAGCGGGGTGCTGTGCACCCCCAGACCGTCAGCTTCCCATGCCCCGCCTGCCAGCGGGACGTGGACCTGGGCGAGCGGGGCCTGGGCAGCCTCTTCCGCAACCTGACCCTGGAGCGAGTGGTGGAGCGGTACCGGCAGACCATCAACATCAGCGCGGCCATCATGTGCCAGTTCTGCAAGCCCCCGCAGCTGGAGGCCACCAAGGGCTGCACGGAGTGCAAGTCCAGCTTCTGCAACGAGTGCTTCAAGCTCTACCACCCCTGGGGCACCCAGAAAGCCCAGCATGAGCCCACGCCCCCCACCCTCACCTTCCGCCCCAAGGTACGGCCTCCCCATGGGTCCTCCTGCCCTGATGGGGGATGAGGGATGAGAGAATTGGGATTGTTCGGTCCTGGAGAAGAGAAGCTTTGGGGTTACCAAATTGTGGCCTTCTAGTGTCTGAAGGGAACTTTTGGAAGGATGGGGCAAGACTATTTACAAGAGCTTGGAATGACAGGACAAAGGGCAGTGGGTTCAAATTGAAAGAGAGAGAGTTTAGGTTAGATGTTAGGAAAAAATTCTTATAGTGAGGGTGGTGTGGTACTGGAACAAGTTGCCCGTGATTGCCACATCCCTGGAAGTGTTCAAGGCCAAGGTGGGGCTCTGAGCGATGGGGTCCAGTTGAGGATGTCCTGTCAGGCGGGTTGGAACAAGATGATCTTCAAAGTCCCCTTCCAAGCCCGACCATTCTATGGTTGTGAGCTCTGGGGTGCAGGGTGGGACTCTGCAGGGGTGGCGGGGGGCGCAGAGCCGCGCTGAGCCCCGCTGTGCCGCGCAGGGGCTGATGTGCCCGGAGCACAAGGAGGAGGTGACTCACTACTGCAAGACCTGCCAGCGGCTGGTGTGCCAGCTCTGCCGCGTGCGCCGCACCCACACCAGCCACAAGATCACCCCGGTGCTCAGCGCCTACCAGGCCCTCAGGGTAAGGGCTGCTGGGGCCAGGCCGGGGCTCTGTGGAGAATTGGGGACACCACAGAGCCCCAGTGCAGATGGGGGGTGTGGGGTGGGGGCTGCCGGCACCACATCTCATCACCTTCCTGCAGGAGAAGCTGACAAAGAGCCTCGCCTACATCCTGAGCAGCCAGGACACGGTGCAGACCCAGATTGCTGAGCTGGAGGAGACAGTGAAGCACACGGAGGTAAGGGCAGTGTCTGTCCCTGTGCCATCCCTAGGCAGCGGTGGCACAGCCAGCCCAGTCCCCTCTGGTCCCAGGACGTGCCACACGCTGACCCTGCCGTGTCTGTGCCCGGCAGGTGAACGGCTCACAGGCCAAGGAAGAGGTGTCACAGCTGATCCAGGGGCTCTGTGCCATGCTGGAGGAGAAGCGGGCCACGCTGCTGCAGGCCATCGAGGAGTGCCAGCAGGAGCGGCTGGCCAGCCTGCACGGCCAGATCCGGGAGCACCAGGCCATGCTGGAGAACTCGGGCATGGTGGGCTATGCCCAGGAGGTGCTGAAGGAGACTGACCACCCCTGCTTTGTCCAGGCTGCCAAGCAGCTGCACAACAGGTACTGGGCTGCAGGCACAGGGCTGTTGGGGCGCTCTGGTGCCCGAGGTGGCACGCTGACATCCCTGCTCTCCTGTGCTGCAGGATCCTCAGGGCCACCGATTCGCTGCAGAGCTTCCGTCCTGCAGCCAACGCCTCCTTCAGCCACTTCCAGCTGGATGTCAGCAGGGAGCTGAAGCTGCTCACTGACCTGGCCTTCATCCGAGGTAAAGGCAGCGGGACCCGGGCACCGGCTGTGCCCCGTGCCAAGGCGCAGCCCCCGCGGGCAGAGCGGGTCCCTGCCCGCCTCGGAGCTGCAGCTCAGCCACGGCTGCCCAGGGCCGCGCTCGGGCAGGCGCTCGCGGATCTGCCGGTGCCCCCTCCCCGTCAGGGACAGCCCCCGCCCCAACAGCCCCCAGAGATATCCCTGCCCTGCCCTGTGCAGGGCCAGGGCAGGGCAGGCAGGGCCATGGTGCCAGGTGAGGGCAGCAGGAGTGCCGGAGGGTGAGTACGGAGCTGCCCCGCTGCCGGGCAGGCGCTTCCCGCAGGGCAGGAGCCGCGTGGCCCTGCCGGACCCGCTGGCGACACGTTTCAGACCTGCTTCTACCTCTCTTTGTTTATAGGCTGCGGCCGCTGCCGAGGCGTCACCGAAGTAACTGAGGCAAGTCACACCCCTGCCCCAGAGCCGCCCCGCTCTCTCTTCCCATCCCTCCATCCCTCCATCCCGCTCCCACCCTGGCCCCGCTCCGCCGCCATCCTCCATCCCCGTCCTGCCCGCTGGCGTTGGCAGCCGGTGGCTCTGCCTCCTCCATCTGCCGCCGCTCCTCCTGCCCTCCCACCCCCTCTCGCCCCATTTCCATCCCCTTCTCGCCCCATTTCTGTTTCACTCCTTGCTCCGTTTCCATCCCCTTCCTCGCTCCATTTCTGCCCCCCCTCACCCCATTTCCATCCCCTCTTGCCCTGTTTCCATCCCCTTCCTCATTCTATTTCTGTTCCACTCTCACCCCACTTGTCCTATTCATCACCCAATTTTCTGTCCCCTTCTCATCCCATTTCTGCTCTCCCTCGCCCCATTTCAACCCATCCTTTCCCTATTCCACTTCTTGTCCTGTTTCCATTCCCCCACTTTCCATTTCCATCCCAGTTTCACTGTATTTCCATCCATCTCATCCCATTTCCATCACATTTCTCACTCCATTTTCATTCTCTCCTTTCTCCATTTCCACCCCTCTCCTTGTTCGAATTTCTTCCCCCTCTTGTCCCATTTCCATCCCCTTCCTTGCCCCATATCTGTCCCCCCTTCACTCCATTTGTGTCCACATTCTTCCCCCATTTATGTTCTTGTCTGCACCCCATTTCTGTCCTCTTCCTCCCTCCATTTCCACCCCTCTCCTCATCCCATTTCTTTTCCCCCCTTGCCCCATTCCCATCTGCCTCCTCACCCCATTTCTGTCCTTTTCTGCATCCCATTCCCACCTTGTCCTTGCCCCATTGTTGCCCCATTTCCATTCTTCTTCTCTGTATTTCCAACTCTCACCCCATTTCTGTCCTCTTCCTCCCCCCATTTCCATCCCTCTCCTCTCCCCATTTCTACCTCCCTCCTCATCCTGTTTTCCTTCTCTTCCTTGCCCCATTCCCATCATTTCCTCACCCCTCTTCCACCTGCCATCCCTTCATGTCCTTCTCACCCTGCCTCTGTTCATGCCAGTACCTTCTACCAGCCTCCATCCTCATCTCCTCCTCGTCCTCTTCCTCTTCCACTGCCTCCATCCTCTCTCTCTCTCTCTCTCTCTCTCTCTCTCTCTCTTTCCTCCCTCCTGACTTGCACTCGGCCTGTCTGGTCCCTGGAGCCCCACAGCAGCAGCTCCTCTGTCTCCCTGACTCTCGCTCTCCTCCGGTGCCGACACACGGTCTCCGCAGTCAGACCCCTCTAGACTCCGCTGGTTGTGCGTCCGTCCGTCCGTCCGGAATCCCGGAATGCCCCCTCCCTGCGTCCGGCCGCCTCCCCGCCCGCGGGGTGGGGGATGCTGCCTGATGCCCGCCGCTGCCTCTCCCCGCAGCGCCCGAGGCCCCCGTCATCGACACGCAGCGCACCTACACCTACGACCAGATCTTCCTGTGCTGGCGGCTGCCGCAGCACTCGCCGCCCGCCTGGCACTACACCGTGGAGTTCCGCAAGACCGACGCCAAGGCCAAGGGGCTGAAGCTGTGGCAGCGGCGGGAGGAGGTGCGGGGCACCTGCGCCCTCGTCGAGTACCTGGACACCGACAGCGTCTACGTGCTCCGGGTGAAGGGCTACAACAAGGCGGGCTTCGGGGACTACAGCGAGGACATCTACCTGCACACGCCGCCCGCCCCAGGTGAGAGGGGTGGGTGCTTGGATCACCCCGGAGCGCCCCGCTGTGCTGTCCCGCTCAACTTCCTCCTCCTCCTCTCCTCCCCACAGTCCTCAACTTCTTCCTGGACAACCGCTGGGGCTTCAACCGGGACCGGCTGGCCATCAGCAAGGACCAGCGCGCGGTGCGCAGCGTCCCCGGCATCCCCATGCTGTTTGCCGCCGAGCGCCTGATGACCAGCTGCCACCTGTCCATCGACCTGGTCATCGGCGATGTGGCCATCACCCAGGGCAAGAGCTACTGGGCCTGCTGCGTGGACCCCAGCTCCTACCTGGTGAAGGTGGGCGTGGGGCTGGAGAGCAAACTGCAGGAGTGGTTCCAGGTGCCGCAGGACGTGGTGAGCCCCAGGTGAGCGGGGTGGTTTGGGGGGTCCAGGGGGTCCTCTGCTTCTTCCTACCTCCCCAGAGGGCACTGGGGTGTGGGGGGATCTCCAGGCTGTCCCGTGGGCGTTGGCACCAGGACTCACACGTCCCCCCTGCGCAGGTATGACCCTGACAGCGGCCACGACAGTGGGGCAGAGGACACGACGGTGGAGGCACCTCCTCCCTACGCCTTCCTCACCATCGGCATGGGCAAGATCCTGCTGTCACACGGCTCGGCCCTCACGTCCCGCGACCCCAACGGCTGCACCGTGCCCTTACCCCCACGCATCGGCATCTGCCTGGACTATGAGCAGGGCAAGGTGAGCTTCTACGACGCCGTCTCCTTCCGCGAGCTCTGGGAGTGCGGCGTGGACTGCTCGGGGCCCATCTGCCCAGCCTTCTGCTTCATCGGAGGGGGGGCCCTGCACCTCCAGGAGCTGGTGGCCAACAAGCAGGAGCGGAAAGTGACCATCGGGAACTTCGCCAAGCTGGACTGAGCCGTGCCCGCGGTCCCCGCGCGCCGCCGGCTCTGCCCCCCGGGCACCCCGCGAGCGCCGGGGCCTGGGGGGACACGAGTGGCCAGGGAGCAGAGCATAGCAAGGGTGGCCCCGACCCTGCCACCACTGGGGACAGGCCAGGTGTTTGGTTTTTTGGGATGGGGGGGATGGGGACAGCTTTGCCGTCCCCTCCTCACCCTGCCCGCCTGCCCCTAGCTCCGGCTCAGCCCCAGGCTGCTGCTCTGGGCTGGGGCTGTGGGCAGGGCTGGCAGAGGCTCAGCCCTAGAGATGGGTCAGGGAGGGGGACGGGGCTGCACAGGGAGGGGGGTGGAAAGTGGCAGTGGGGT
>NC_031793.1:201544-209418 GCF_001522545.3 Parus major | reverse complement strand
GCGGGGGGAGGCTGGGCTGGAACAAGGTGTGAAGATGTTTTGTAAAATGGCTCATTTTCAACGTGGATCATCTGGCTGCAGCCAGGCACAGCCCCTGGACACAGCCAGCGTGGGGTCCCTCCCGTGGGCTGCTGGGCACCTTGGTGCCGCCTGCTCTGCCCTGTCCTTGGGCAGCAATGTGCCTGGCCAGCCCTGCACGTGCTCTGAGGGCCACACTTGGCTCCCGTTACACCTCTCAGTGCCCAACTACACATGGCTGGGGTGGGCTGGGCCTGCGGGGTCTGGATCTGACCCCCAGCACCGTGGGGCTGTGCTGGCAGTCCCACACTGGGATCCGTCCGAGCTGCTGTCATTTCTCCTGGGTTCTGTTACAACAAACGCTGTATTTTCATGGTTTCCTACAATAAACTGCGATGCCAGACTCCTCCAGAGCCTCCCTGACACAGGGGGGGCATAGGGTCAGGGTGCCAAGGGACCGAGGGGCCTTGAGTCTGGGTTGGCTGTGGGGTCGAGGGGGTCTCAGGGCTGTGGTGCTGGGCTGGCCACGGAGCTGTGAGACCAGGAATGTCCAGAGTCATGTCCAGGGCCATGTCCAGGGGCATGCACGGGATCAGGTCCATGGGGCTGGGCTGTCCTTTGGGCCATGGCCAGCAGGTGCCAATCCTGCCCAGCCCGGGCAGTGCTGACGTGTCATGTCCTACCCGTGCTCTGCCCAGACACGTGGTCAGTGCCACCCTGTCACAGGCTGTCAGGGGGCTCCTGGATCAGACATCTCCCCAATGGGCCTACAACAAATTCCTTCTGCATTGCTGGGGAGTCCCAGGGGTGACCGGTCCATCCAGGGGGGCTGCTGGGTGCTGAGGTGTCAGAAGTGGGTACTGGAGCTGGACCCCCCACCCGGGTACTCTGCATGGCAGGTGGGGTGGCCACGGGTGGGGCAGGGCCCTGCCTGGGTGGGTGCTTTTCCCTGGAGATCCCAGCCCCTAAGTTGGAAGGGGAGGGGGCCACAGGGCTGAGCTCTCTGCACACAGGCAACTCTTTGTAGGGCCCAGCCCTGCAAATCAGGCCCCTGTTCTCACTCCTGGGGCCCTGCCCAGGGCTGGGGGAGCTGAGTGGGGAAGCAGCAGTGCCAGGCACACCCCATCCCCTACAGGGCTCTGCCCTAGGCACACGACCCCATGCCCAGCTGGCAGAAGGGATCTGTGGAGTGGGGTGCTACACTGTGCCAGAGCCTCCCCATCGGTGCACCCCCCACAGCAGTCTCAGGGAGCCCCCTGTGCTCCAGAGACCCCTTGCCTGCACCCCAGCACAGCTCTGATAGCTCCCAGCACATGCCAGGGTTCCCAGGCACCTGGCACAGCCATGGGCCCCACCCAGAGCCCACATTCTGCGGCTGAGGGATCCGTCAGCTGCCCGCTGCCGGGCTGCTCCTGGGGCTGTTCCCGGCCAAGCACTGGCTCCTTGCCTGTGACCACATGGGCTTTCTTTGGGGAAGGTTTGGTTCCTTGTTTTTCTGCCTTTTCAGCGGTTGCCAAAACACTCCCAGCGCCCAGGAACAGGCCCAGCTCAAACTGGGGCTGCCGGGGGCCAGCGCTGCTGTGCTCCGGGGATGGCTGTTCCCAAGGTTTGTGTCCTGGCACACGGCTCCCCGGTGCCACCACACACCCTCTTCCTCCAGCACCCCCCAGAGCCTTTTTGGGGCTCACTCAGGGAAGACCCTGAGCCTGCAGAGGCAGGGGAGGGGAGCAGGACACGCTCCCAATGACACACGTGCAGCTGCACGGCCCCGGCACCGTCACATTCCGCCTGTGCAGCCGTGGGGAAACCGGACGTGTCAAACGAGGCACGTTCGGTGGTGAACAGAAACCGAGAGCGCGGGAGGGATGAGAGGGATGGAGTCTGGAAAGACATGTCACATGCAGGGACCAGGGACACGGTGACACCCCCAGCACCAACCCCAGGGCTGCCTGGAACGGGAAATGAGAGCCACCACCCACACCGAGGCCAGCTTGGGTGGGTGACAGCCATGTAAGGGAGTCACTGTCCCAGAGAAGCCCCCCTGCCACACCATGGCTGCCCCCATCCTTTTATTTCAACCGCGATAAATATTCCCCGGCCGAGGACCTGCCACCCCGCCGAGCCAATCCCGGCATCAACACCCGGCAAATAGAGATATTTATATAAAATAACACCACAAAAAGAGCCATTGAATCCCCGGGGGTGAGCACAGGGGGAGCACAAACCCAGTCCTCCACCCCCGGCACGGAGCAGGGTTGCAAAGCCAAGCGAGTGCGGGGACCGTGGAGTGTGCGGGACCCTCCCTCACGCCCCCGATCTTTGTTCATCCAGTTCTGTCATGTGCACGAATCCGGCTGCTCCAGAACCATCCGGCTCCCGCTGCCCACGGCGAGGGGCCGAGCAGCACCGGGGGATGTGCCCGGGGCCGGTGCTGCTCCCCCAGGAGTGGGGGGCTGCGGCCGCCCCCTCCCCTGGGCAGCCGCCCTCCTTCCCAGCGCCCCCTCAGAGGTTGTCGGAGCCGGCGGTGGGGTTGGTGTAGGTGAAGGTGCCGGCCCTCGTGGTGCTGCTGCCGGCCACCTTGGGGACAGGAAAGGCGAGGGGATGTCACAACTGGGCTGAGCCCCCACCCCAGGGCAGCAGAGGAAGACCTGCACCCTTCTCCAGGACTGCTTTGGGCAACCAAGAATTGCATCCTCCCGTCGTGGTGGGCGGCCGCCCCCAGCCGCGGGCACTGTGGGCACCCTGGGCCCCCACGGGCACCCCGAGCCCCCCTCCCCGTGCGCAGGAGGAGCCTCGGTGGCCCCGGCCGTGTTCCCGCACGATAAGCCGGCCTGGCAAGTGCGAAGGTAAATATTTACCCAGGCCCCTGGTATTTGCACAGGGTGAGCTGCTCGCAGGGAGCCAGAGCAGCTGGACACGGCCCCCGCCCACAGCCCCGCATGGGGGGAGCACAGGGCACGGGGCGATGGGGCGGCCCCGGTGCCCAGATCGCCTTGGAGAGCCCTTGAGCCTCCAGGCAGCTCCCTGTGCCACACCCAAAGCTCCAGTTTCGGAGCTGCTGGTGCAGGATGAGGGGCGCTGGCTACGGGAATCATCAGCCCCCCATCAGCTCTGCAGTGCTCTGCAGCCATGGCCGAGGATGCCGTGACAGCAGGAGGGTCCGGCTGCGGCACAGCAGAGCAGGAGAAGGGGCAGGCTGGGCAGGCAGCGAGCTCCCTGACGCTGCTGGGGTTGCAGGGAGCTCCCTGGAGCCAGGCCGGGTCTGCCCACGCCGGCCGCACACCCGCTCCCAGCGCTGCTCCAGCCAAGCGTGAATGTTATGCTCACCTCCCGGAGAGGGAAGAGCTCCCCGGACTCCTGCCATCCCCATTAGCCATTAACCCAGAAGCCGGGGGATGCGCCCCTGCTCTCTGCCCTGGCAGCAGCCGGGACCCCAGGGATGGGGCTGTCACCTCACCTGGCTGTAGGGGTTGGCTTTGCTGTTGGGGGACACGTAGCGCCCGTGGCTCTGGTACTGGAGGTATTCAGCCATGGGGTGGTAGGAATCTTTCTGGCTGAGCAGGTCCAGCTTCCCTCGGCTTTTCCGGCGGCAGGTGCAGGTGGACTTGGGGAGAGAGAAGAGGTCAGGGCTTGGCCGGTGTGGGGACAGGGACAGGGCACCAACCAGCAGAATGCAGGTGAGGACTGGGGTGGGGATGGGGCCTCACCATCAGGAGGAGACAGGTGAAGATGCTGAACAGCAGCAGGATGCTGACCAGGACCAACAGAGCGATGGCCCAGTCCGGGACCATGGGCACTGGAGCTGGGAACATCGCTGCTGTGGAGCCTGAAAGGAGCAGAGCTGTGTCTGCACCACTGGCAGAACTGGGGCAGAACCCTAAGAGACCTCTGGGACAGAACACCAGGGCCTGAGCCCTCCTGCATGGCATCCACTTGCTCTTCCCAGTGCTGCCTGATGCAGACACTGGGAATGGGCACCAGCTCCGCCCACTGCAAGCCCCAAGCCCATCACAGCACCAAGCAGGCCCCTGCCTCAACCAGGACAGGTCAATGCTCATGAAGCCCCACAAGCTCCCTCCCCAGCCTGGAGCCTCCCCTCACTCTGGATGCTGTCCAGCTGTAGGCCCATGATGAAACCGTTCTGGTCCAGGCTCTTCCTCAGGCGCCGCTCAGCAGCGTTGGGAGTGACAGCGTCGCTTCCATTCCCAAACACGAGGGTGGACTGGACCTCCACCGAGCCTTGGCTGCACGGGAGAAGGCATCAGCACCCGGATTGCCCCCTGAGGGGCTGCATAGCGGGGGGATACACCTCAGCACACCAGCCCTGCTGGCGCTGCTGCTGCTGCTGCTCACCTGTACCGCAGCTCGCTGCACCCGGCGTAGGTCTGCGTGCCCATGCAGCCCGCACAGCCAAAGACATGTTCAAACTGGAAGGAAGCATTGAGGTCATGGCCACCTCCCCACAGACACCCCCTTTTCCTGTCTCCACACAGAACTGGCCTGGTGGCTGAAGCTGCTGGCAGAAGGGATGCTCCGGGCGCTTCCATGGAAAGCCCTAAGGTGAGGTGGCTCCTTCCCAGCACGGCCCAGGGCCTCTGCTGGTGGGGCTGGGACTCACCATGGCCAGGACAGTGCGGCTCAGGCTCCTGTACTCCTCTGACGCTGGGTCACGCAGGCTCTCGTTGAAGCTCCTGTTGATGATGCGGAAGGACAGCGGGACACGGACGAGCAGCTGGACAGCAGCAGGCAGCTGGGCTGTGGTTTTGCTGGGGTTGGGACCATGCTGGGTGGGGGTCTGCCTGTGAGCCGTGCTGCCCTCAGACGTTATCTGGGTGGGAAAGACCTGAGCACTGGTGCTCCTGTTGCCTCTGGTGCCATCCATGGTGGTGGGAGCGGCAGAGCTGCCGTTGTGGGGGATCCAGCTGCTGTTTGAGGTGGCATTGGCATGGGGGACGGCTGGGCTGCTGGGGACAGGCACAACAGTGCTGTTGGATGTGCTGTTGCCTCTGGAGTGGTTGCCAAACTGGAAGTTCGTGGTGTTTATGCTGGGGAACACGGTGGCATAGGGGAAGACAGAGGTTCGGGGTCGGCTGCCCCCTGTGCTTTTGGGGAATATGTTTGGTGACAAGGTGGTGGTGGTTGTTTCCGTGGTCATCTCCACGGTGGTTGTTTCGGTGGTTTCCATCTCCATGGTTGTCTCGGTGGTCATGGCACGTGTACCTGGAGAAACCCCTGAAGTCAACGGCTGCAGCCCAGTTAGGGAAGGTTTTACCCAAAACAGCTCATCAGCTGGACACTGTGGGAAGCACCACAAGCCCCAGGAGACAACATCCAGTGGCTCCATCTGCCTGTGAGGCTAACAAGACCTTCAGCAACACCCCACGATCAGGGCTGGGCCCTTGTGGCACCACTGAGGGTCCAGGTGGAGCTGGCTGGGCACTGACACCAGCACCATGCTCAACCCTGCAGATCCTTCTGAGGTGTCCCTGACATGCTGGGGGCTGACATGCCACCCAATAAAGCCCCCCTCGCTGTGGGTGACAGGCTGGGGTGTCCCCGTGCCCTCCAGACCTGCCTGGCCTGGCTGTGGGCCAGTACAGGCAGCTCCCGGGCAGGTTCCCAGCGGGTGCTGCAGGAGCCGGCGGCACTGGAGGAGAGCCCGGGGTCCGAGTGCTCAGCGGGACACACCTGCATTCCAGCCCGCAAGCCCCGGGCACAGCCTGCTCCGGCTGGTCCCGGCACAGCCCAGCCCTTGGCCGAGCCCTTCGGACACGGCAGAGGGGCCGCAGTCTGAGCCCCCAGGTACCGGCTTTCCTGGGCACAACCAGCCCCGGGTCGCTGCAGCCCGGAGCCAGAACGGGAGAGGTGACAGTGTCCCCGCTGCAAGGATGGCCCTGGCTCCGGTGTCCCCTGGTCCCCACTTTGGAAGGGACCCCGCTCCCCCTGTCCCCGTTCCTCCCCGCCTGCCCGGCTCCCCGCCCGGCTCCCTCTGGCTCCAGGTGCCCCAGCCCCTCACCTGTGCCCAGCACCAGCAGCAGCAGAAGGACAGTGAACGCCATGGGGCTTGTCCGGGGGGTCCCGGCGCCTCGAGGGGCTCGGCGGCTGCTGCTGCTCTCCCGTTAGCTGGTGGCACTCGCCTCAGTCCAGGGATCCGGAACTGGCAGCTCCACAGCGGCCGGAGCTTTATAGAGCACCTGGAGCAGGTGGGGAGGCCCCACCCCGCTGCCGGCTCCAGGGAGGGGGGTCGTTCTGCCCCACTTGGCACAGGGGTGCCACCGCTCCGACGGGGCCCCCGCAGTATCAGGACCCAAGGATGGGTCCCTCACGCTTCCCTGGCTTGGGGGGACACCGCTGGCAGTATCTGCGTGCCGTGGGCGGCCCCAGCCTCGGGTGGGGGCACAGCATGGGACAGCAGCCGGGCATCCTGGGGCAGGGGCGGCAGCAGCATATGCCCGGCTCCCTGGGCTGAGCCACGGGCCCCAGGACCTGGTGGGGACACGGGGGGTGGTGCATACAGGGGACACGGAGTACCCCAGCCCCTCGTGCAGGGGGGGCCTCATCCTCTGGCTCAGCCCAGGGTTAATCATTACCGTCTGGTCATCGCCCCGCCCTACATTCAAATAAACACCAGTGACCCCCCCGAAACGCTTACGCAGGTACAGCCCAGGGCCCCACGGCATCCCACTAGGTCCCAGTAACCTCCCCCAGGTCCCAGTGCCCAGCAGGCACAAAACCCCATCCCCATTCAGCACACGGGTGATGCCAGGTGCCGCGTTGGGTGCCAATGCCCCACCCCAGAGGTAACGGGCACCGCCCGTGCCTGGGCACGGGTGACATGTGCTCCTGGCACGGATGGGCATCAAAAGCTAATGTGGTCCCGCTCTGCCTCTGCCCTGCAGAGAGTCCTGATCGCTGGGAGAGCCCAAATCTCTCTGGAGGGTGTTGATTCCTATGAGGGTTCCAGTTCCTGGGGAGGCTCTGGTCGGGTCCCCCACACTGGCTCCTGGCCAGCCTCATGTGAAGCCAAAGTGCTACCCCAGTCACGTCAGAGGTGCTGAGGTGGTGCTGAGAAGGGGAGCAGAGAGGGGGGACCCTCTGTGCTGCAATGACATGAGAACAAGGGATGGATGGGCCGGGTTTCAGTGCAGGTGGAATGGGACCCCCACAGCAGCCACAGCCTTGGCAAGCCGGGACACGTGCAGGGAGGTGCAGAGAGGTGCAGGGAGGTGCAGAGAGGTGCAGGGAGGTGCAGGGAGGTGCAGGGAGGTGCAGGCAGCGGCTCTGAGCAAACATGTCCTTCCCGAAAGGCCTCACCATGGGAATGGCTCTCCCCATGCAGTGATGCTGACCCCTGCCGCCCTCTGCTCATGCCCTAATCCCCCACCCTGCTCAGCCCTGGGGGCTTTCCCCTGGGCATTCCCCTCCAAAGCAGGGAGTTGAGGGCTGCGGTTTTCCTCCTGCAGACACCCACACTGTGTGGGGGGCTGAGGGGCAGGAGGGGGTCCCAGCAACTGCTCTCACACACCAGCCCAGGCAGCAGGGGCCATCAGCCCACCCTGTCCATGTCTGGTGGGTGCCATGTGCCCACTGCCATCACACCCCATGGTGTCTCATGGGTTCTATCTGCCCATCCCCACCCTGCCCAATGGATTCCGTGTGCCCAGCCTCACCATGTCCAGGGGGTCTCATGTCCCCATTCCCACCATGTCTGGTGGGTCCTGTGTCCACCCTGTCCGTGCCCTGGGGATCCTGTGTGTGCATCCCCACCGTGCCCAGTGAGTTCCTTGCATCCACCCTGTCTGCATCTGGTGAGTCCTGTGTATTCACCCTGTGAGTTCCCCGTGTCCGGCCTGTCC
>NC_031793.1:184345-200925 GCF_001522545.3 Parus major | reverse complement strand
TCCGTGCCCGGTGTTTCCCCCGTGTCTATCCTGCCCGTGCCCGGTGGATCCCCCGTGTCCAGCCTGTCCGTGCCCGGTGGGTCCCGGCTCGGTCCGGTGGCCCTGAACCTGCAGCGCCCCCTGGCGGGCGCGGTTCACCACGACGCTCGCGTCGCGCACCGGCACCGCCGGACGGGACCGGCACCGGCACCGGGACCGGGACCGCGACTGGAGTGAGACCGGAGCGGGAGGGGGATTAAGACTGGACCTCTACTGGAGTGAGACCGGGAGCGGGATTAGGACTGGATTGAGAGCGGAACCGCTACTGGAAAGAAACTGGGACCGGAACCGGGAGCCGACTGCAGTAATGCAGAGCGGGAGTGAGACCGATACCGGAGCGAAACCGGAGCGGGAGAGGGACTAGTTGAGGCAGCAGGAGACGGAGCAGAAGCGGAGCGGGACCGCAGCGGGAATGGAATCGGGAACGGTACTGGACCGGGACAGGAGAAAGAGCAGAAGGACCGGAACACGAGCGGGAACCGCGGTCGCCCCTCGCAGCTTGGGAACGCGGGAGGAGGCGCTCGGTACCAAGCGGTGATTTCACCTGTCCCGGTACTCCCGGGGAGAGCCAGCTGCGCAGGCACCGGCTCCGATCCCGGCCCCAACACCGGAGGGCAACCTTGCGTTGCCCTTTTAAGAGGGGCCCGGTGCCGCCGCGCCCATTGTCGCCGCCGCCGCCGCGGGGCGGGGGGGCCGGGCCGGTGCCGGGGCCGCGCTCCGGGGCGGGCGGGGTGGGGGCACATTCCGCCGCGTTGCCGGGACAGCCGTCGCCGTGGTGACCGGTCCCTGCCGCCGAGCCGCGGTGCACGCCGCGCAGTTCCCACGGAGCGGCCCGGGCGGCGGCGGCGGCTCCACTCCCTCCGGGGCGGCGGGAGGGCCGGGATGCGGTGCAGTGTTGTGCTCTCGCCCACCAATATTGCACTCGTCCCGGCCTCCCGCCGCCGCGGCCTGCGCCGGGGGGACCGGCCGGGCGCTGACCCAACCCCGCGACCACCGGGAGGACGGCGCGGGACGGAGCCGAGAGCACGGGGAGGGGAACCCACGGTCCTCTCGGGCCAGCGGGAACCCCCAGGGACCGGGCGCGCAGGCTAGAAAACACTCAAAACTTTATGGCCAGGCGTGGGGCAAGGACCGGAGCGCCCGGGGCAGGCGTGGGGGGAGCCCCGGCACTGCGGGGCCCCGGTACTGGCAGTGCAAAGTCCGCGGGGGGCCGGGAACGGGGCCCGGCCGGGAGGAGCGGCGGGGCCCGGAGCGCCCCCGGGTGCCGCTGGCGGCGGGAGCCCGGAGCGCCACCGGTGCCGCCGGCAGGGGAGGCCCGTGCCGGGCGCGGTCACTCGCGTCCCTCCAACAGGAACCGGCGGAAGGGCTCGAAGTCGGCAGGGATGGTGTCTGTGGGGAGCAGCGCGGGGGGCGTCAGGAGCCGGCCACGGGAGAGAGCCCCGATAAAGCCCCCGGCCCAGGACTGACCCCACCGCAGGGGCGAGGGAGGGAATGCTCGGCCGGCCGCCGGGCCGGTGCGGGGGTCCCGGGGGGCCCTGCTCACCGTTGCAGCGGTACTGCAGGTTGGACCAGATGATGTTCTCCTGGGAGAAGCAGAAGACCCCCAGCCGGCCCCCGCGCATCGTGGTGTCGATGATCACACCGGAGTCGGCCACCAGCTGAGGGCCCTCGTACAGACGGACCCTGCGGGGGAACGGGGCCCAAGCAGTCAGCGGGCCCTCACCGGGACCCCACCGGGGCCAGCTCCGGGATTCCACCGGGACCCCGACCGGGGCAGACATCGGGATCCCACTGAGACGCCATCGGGACCAGCACCTGCATCCCACTGGGACCCCTCCACGACCAGCACCGGGCCGCGGGTATCCCGACCCGGGGACGGTGGCACCGGGCTAGAGCCGGGGCATCCTGCGGGGGGCTGGGCCGGGGCACCGGACCGGCTGGATCCTCGGGCCGGGGCCCCCCGCCGTGGCCGGGCTGAAGCCCCCCGAGCCGCCCCCGGCCCGGCCCCGCCGCCTTTGTCGGGCGCTTTGCATGTGAAAGGCGCCGGCGGGGTCGCCATGGCGACGGGACAATGGCCCCGGGGGCCCGGGGGGCGGAGGGCTCGGCGGCGGAGCCCCCCCGCCGCGGCCGCCCCGGCGGGAGCCTTAAAGGAGAAACGCGGCTGCGGCCCCACCGGGCAGAACCCCTCCCCAAAGCCGACATCCCCCCACCACGGTGATCTCACGGGGCTGGATGCTCCCCTATGGCCAGTATCCCAACACTGGGGTGGTCCCACAGGGCTTGATCCCCCCCATGCCGGCATCCCCTCACTAGGGTGGTCCCAAGACATACAACGCCTCCTCATGCACATCTTCCTACCCCTGAGGTGGTTCTGCAGGGCAGGACCCTTACTCATGGTTATCATCATCTTTGCTCTAGGGTTGGTTTCTCACCAGTGACCCACTGGTGTGGTCCCACTGGGGCTGGACCCCAGCCTGCACCGTGGTGAGTGCAGCCCCCACCCCAGCGGCCCCCATGCCCCCCCTGCTTACCTGATGTAGCCCACCTGGGGCCTGTGTGCCAGCTGCCAGCGGTAGGACGTCTTGTCCCTCCAGCCGACGTTCCGGGGGTCCTTCCAGAGCAGGCGGACGTGGTCGGGCGTGTGGCCCGTGTGCCACAGCGCATTGCGCAGGTGCTCCCCGGGGCCCGTCGACGATTTCACTGCCTGCAGGTGCATGGGGGCTTCAGGGGGAACCTGAACGGGGGGGGGGGGGGGGCCCTGACCCCGCCCGTGGGTGGGGCCATCACCCACCTTGAGTTGCAGCCCTGGCTCAGCCACAGCACGGAAGGGGGTGGCCTGCCAGTACGTCTGCTCTGTCTGCTTCCACATCACCACGTAGAAGCTGGCGCTGTCCTGGTAGCTGAAGATGAAGCCGGCGTAGTCATCGTCGGTGATGGTGTTGACATGGAAGGTGCCCTCAAAGTCCACCCCGTTGAAGGCCGTGTAACCTACAGGCAGGAAACGCTGCGGGGAGCCCCCTCTCCCCTCGAGACCCCCACCCTTCTCCCCTCTGTGGGGTAAAGAACTGACCCTCACTCCCCTGCACACTGAGAGTAGGGAGGCTGCCCCCAGAGCCTGGGGCTGTGTGAAAGTATCTTACCCACAGCCAAACCCGGGTCACTGTTCATGGTCTGCACGATCTCCATGCCCTGTGGGGGAGAGCTGGGTGAGGGGCACCCCAGCACCCCTGGGAACCTCCTGGTCCCCTCAGCTCCCACTCTGCAGCGCAGCCCCCAGAAACACGGGGCGCAGCACCCACACCTGGTTGAGCACAACCCAGTTGGGGTCGATCTGGGCGTCCCCCTCGGGGTCAAGGATGACAGTCTGGTAGGCACGGAAGTCGGTCAGCGTCACCTCGGCACTCTCGGGGCACACGTCCAGCTGGTCCACCACCGTGTCATTGTCAAAGTCCTCCTCACAGACATCACCCACACCGTTCCCTGGGGACAAGTGCCCAGTCAAGGCTGGGCTGAGCCCACACAGGTCCACCTCCCCCTGCCCACCCCATGCTCACCGTCCGAGTCCTTCTGGTTGGGATTGGGAATGAGGCGGCAGTTGTCTGGGCCGGGTGCCACATAGTCTGGGATGCCATCATTGTCATCATCGTTGTCACAGTCATCCCCCAGCCCATCGTTGTCTGAGTCCAGCTGGGAGCTGTTGGGGATCTCAGCGCAGTTGTCCTTGGTGTCCTGATGCCCGTCCCCATCACTGGGAGCAAGAACAAGGTCAGAGAAATGACAAAACTGGGGATGTGGAACCAGCTCCCCAAAGACCCCATTGTCCCCCCTGACAGGTCCCTGACCCAGGAGCCCAGTTCTGCCCCCAGGTACACAATGGGGAGGTCACCCCACTGCAGTGCTGTCCACACCTGTCCTCGTTGGTGTCACAGATGTCTCCTACCAGGTCACTGTCCATATCTGTCTGGAGGAGAGCGGAGCCCTAGTTCAGTGGACATCCTCGGGCGAGGGGGAGGACCCCCTGCTCCCTGCTGGGCCAGGCCCCACTCGTCCCAGGCCCCCTGGCCCAGCCTGGCCCCAGCCATACCTGAGTGGGGTTGCTCATTTCAGGGCAACTGTCACAGGCATCCCCAACACCATCCTCATCCCGATCAGTTTGCAGAGGGTTGGGCACCTTAGGGCAGTTATCCAGCATGTTGGGTATCCCTGCAAGGACAGCGCTGGGTGGATACCTCCCCCACCCTGGTGGAACAGCCCCCCTGGCACAGCCAGGTCAACCCAACAGCAGCTCACCATCCCCATCAATGTCATTGTCACAAGCATCCCCCTCGCCATTGCTGTCCGTGTCCCGCTGGTCATTGTTGGGCACATTGGGGCAGTTGTCACAGGCGTCCCCAAAGGAGTCAGTGTCCGAGTTCTGTTGGTCCTTGTTGGGGAAGAGCCTGCAGTTGTCCTGTGGAGAAGAGGATGGGGATGTTGGCACTGCAATGGTGGGCAGACAAGAGGCCATAGTCCCACAGTGGTCAGGGCAGAAAGACGTCTCCAGCACGCTGAGACCATTTCCAAGCCCCCAGCCTGCTGCTCCCCAGCAGAAGCATCTTGAGGGACTCAGAACTGAGCCAAAAGGAGAAGCCCTCCTAGAGCCACTGGCACAGCCACCCATCCAGCACAGCCACCTCCACATTCTTGACTCCATCACCATCAGCATCGTCATCACACTGGTCCCCAATTCCATCGTTGTCAGCATCCTCCTGCCCAGAATTGGGCGTCAGACGGCAATTGTCCTGCAGGCACAGCCAGCATTAGGAACAGGGAGGGGATGGGGTCTGGAGCACAGCCCTGCTGTGGATCCCATGCCCTGCACACACCTGCTTGCAGTGCTTGTTGTTGTCAATGCAGGGCAGGGGCTCGTCTGGGTACCCATCCAGGTCTGTGTCTGGCCCACACACGTTGCCGTTGCCAGCCCAGCCCACGTTGCACTGAATAAAGAAGAGATTAGGGGCTGGAAAGGGCCCTGGCAGGACCAATGCTGCCATGCTGTACACCCCACACCCTCCTCCTGTCCCTGTCCCCTGCTCACTGCACAGGAGATCTCCCCATTCCTCTCAAACAGGCAGAAGCCGTTGATGTCGCAGGGGTTGGAGGTGGGAGTGCTGCAGGACCTCTGTGGGACGCACCCGGACGTTTGGTTGCCCGCAAAGCCCGACTTGCAGGGCCCACACTTGTAGGAGCCCTGGGGGAGAGAGGGCAGGGGTGGGATGAGGGGAGCTGAGCGGCCCCAGGAGCCAGGGAGGGAGCGGGACAGCGCTGCTCACCAGTGTGTTGGTGCAGATGGAGTTGGGGTCGCAGCCCCCATTGTTGCCATCGTTGCATTCATCGATATCTGTGCAAACCTGTGAGCAGCATAGGGGGAAATGGTCACCTTGGATCTCTCCCTCTGCCCACTCCTACCCCCAGGAAGCTGTCCTCCTCCACAGGCAGTGCATTGTCCTGCGCTCCAGACATCCCATGGGGACCCAGCCGAGTCCTGTGGCACTGCATTCACCTGTTTGCTGGCCCTGGCATAGTCCACCCCCACGCCAGAGACGGTGTTGCCTCGATAGCCACGGGGACAGGGCTCGCAGCGGAACCCTGGGGCTGTGTTGATGCACTTGGAGCCAGGGAAGCAGGGATTGGCATGGGCACACTGCAACACCGGGAAAGACACAGGCTTCATCCTCGGGCACAGTATCCCACCTCTCGCTTCTCAGGGCGGCTGCTGCCCCAGGCCACCCCGAGGCAGAGCCTTCCCAAGAGGAAGAGTCCTCTGTGGGACTGCTGATCCCCCCAGACCATGCTCACCTCCTCGATGTCAGCACAGTGCGTGCCGTTGCCCTCCAGCCCCGGCGGGCAGGGCCCGCAGCGGTACCCAGGGTACTCGTACGTCTCCATGCAGTCCACACCGCTGAAGCAGGGATTGGGGTTACAGCGGGACCGGTGCTCGTGGAAGCCTGAGGAGAGGAGAGGAGAGGCAGGTGAGGGGTGAGACAAGGTGGGCCTTTGTCCCCCGAGGTGGGAGCCTCGCCTCGCCAGCACTCACCGCAGACCTGGCACTCCATGATGGTGTTGCGGATCAGAGACATCTCCTTCACCTGCAAGGCAGCAGAGCATGGAGCATCAGGAGGGTGGTGGCACTGTGCCCTAGAAAAATCCAGCCCAGGGAGTGTCAGTAACCCTCAGTCCCACCTGGTCTCTAATGTCTTCCCGCAGCTCGGTGAGGACTCGGTTGAAGAGGGTCAGCTGTGTGACCAGTGCTTTGGTCTGCTCACCTGCCAGCAGCAGAAAGGAAAGGTCAATCCCAGGACAGACAAAGCCTCCCAGGGCTGTGGGCTGGGACTGCTCTGCCCTTTGGCACTGAGCTGGGAGGATGAGGCACCAGACAGCTGGGTCACACAGGGCCCCTTCTCCCTTAGCACACCCCACACCGTCTAATCCCACATGGGGCACTGGGACAGGCTGTGCAGGGATTTCTGCCTCCATGGAGCCCCAAATGCCTCATGCCAGGCAACGTGGGAAGCAGAGCAGGGACTTACCCAGGATGGAGGCCAGCACACTCGTCACTGCAAGGAGAAAGATGAGACATTACCAAATGCTGCTGTCACACCCCAGCAGTGTCACCTCACATGGTCACTCCTGGTCAGCACACATGCAGCAGTGTAGCTCCCACTTGTGTGGGGGGACACTGGGCCAGGAGGGACAGGAACATCCCTCTGTGCTGTCACTTGTGCCACAGTCCACACAGGTGACCCCAAAAGCCCCCCAGGCCATTACCTGCACTGTGAATGGACTCATCTCCTTGGAAAGGGCACTCACTCAGGGCCCCCACACGGCTCATGGACCCTCCCAGGATCAGCTTCATCGACTCTACAAACCCCTGACATGCGTGGGGAGTGGCAGTCAGCATGGGGGGCTCTGCCCAACCCCAAGGGTGCCTTGGCTGGGGGCCTCAATCCCCCTGGCACTCACCTGCATCCTCTGGTAGGCCTTCAGCCCCGTGCGCACCTCGATGGACTCCACCTCGGCCAGGGGGATCTCAGACAGCTCAGGCAGCCCCACGCTGGAGTCCATCTGCTTGCAGTCGACGTAGAGCTCCACGCTCAGCGTGTCCCTGCGCAGCCCGCTCAGGCGCACGATGACAGAGTGGCTCTGCCCGTCCGCCACGTGTGCATGCTGCAGGTTGACCGAGTGCACCTTGTTGTCCTCCCGCAGGTACCGCACCAGAACTGCAGAGGAGCGGGAAAGGGCCATCAGCTCCCCCCCAGCACCCTGGGACCGGTGTGGGCCCTTTGCTCTTCCCTGCAGGAACTTGGTCCCGTTTGTCTCGGAGCACCGGGGCAAGAACAGGGCCAGTCCTTCCCCTCGCAGAGGGCACCCACCTACCTTTGTTGATCTTCCCCACGACAGAGACCTCCAGCCATCGGGTGTTGTCCTTCTTGGAGTAGAGGCCGAAGAGGGTCCCCCCCTGCTTGGGGGGCAGGCGGAAGGTGGAGAGGAGGTACACGTCGTTGACAGTCAGAAGCTCCATGCGGATCTTGTGGGCCACGCTGGCCATCTGCCGAGCCTCGCTCACCAGCAGCAGATCGATGACTGCGAGACACAAGCACCGGGGTCGCCTCCGCACCGGCAGCCGCAGCTCCGGCCGGTCACTACGGGGATGCTCGGTGCGGTCAGAGCGGCCGTGCAGTGGGGGTGTCCCTGGACCGCCGGGCTCTGGGGGAAGCAGGGAAGCCCCGGGGGCTCCGGGGCCGCCCCCGCGCGGTGGCGCTCCAGGACCGGCCGCGCCGCCGAGCGGGACCCGCGGAGCCCCCGCACCGGTGGGACCGGCAGAGTCCCGGCCTGGAGCCCGCCCCGCTGTTGGGGCTTCCCTGCATCCTGCCCCGCGGAGACCCCCGCGGGCCAGCCCCAACAAGGGGCAACCAGACCGGGAGATCCCGGAGGGACGGTCGGGCCCCCGGTACGCGCTCGGGGCGCTTAGGGGGCAGCGCGGACAACTCGGTCCCGCTGCCGCACGGTGCCCTCCTGTTCCGTGCAGACGCACCGGGCAGACCGAGAGGGGCTCCGGTGCCGGGGTCAGCCCCGCCGTGGCACTCCCCCACGGCCCCGAGCCAGCATCGGAACCGGCGGCCACCCCTCGCCCCGGGGTGAACGTTCCAGCGTCCCCGCTGCCTGCAGCCCAGCTCCCCCGGGGCGAGCAGAGCCGCTGTCAGCGGCCGTGGGACGGGGTCCGCCGACCCCCGACTGCCGCCCGTCCCGCCGCCCCTTCGGGGCCGCCCCACCGCCGCCCCGAGCCCCTCCAGTACCTTGCAGCCCCTGACGCGCCGCGGCGGCGGCGCCCAGCAGGAGCAGCGCCAGGAGCGCGGGGCTCCCCGGTGCCCCCATGGTGCCGCCGGTGCCGCCGGTGCGGAGCGGAGCGCGGCGGGGCGGGGTGGCGCACGGGGGAGGGGCCGGCGGGGCCGGCGAGGAGGAAACAAAGAGCCGTCAATCACCGGGCGCATCCCGGGGACACCGGCGGGCGACCGGTGGCCGCTCTGGTCCCGGAGGGGGGTACGGTGCCGGCGCGGCGCACTGGGCCGGGGGCTACGGGGACCCCCCCCGGCACTGCCGGTCCCGGGGCAGCCCCCGCTCACAGTGCCGGTTCACCGGGAGGTCAGGCGGGCGCGTGCCCGGGAGCATCCCGGCCCGGGAGAGCCGGACCGGCCGCGGGGCCGCTTGTGCGGGGGTGCCCCTGGCCTCGGAACCCCCGGGCCGGCAGAGCCCCGGGGTCGGTCCGTACCGCTGGGGTGTGCTCGGGCCGCTGAGCCGCTCCCGCGGAGCTCCGGCCAAGGTGGGCGGGCGGCCCGCGGTGTCCCGGCCGTGTTTACAGCTGTTTCCCCCGGTGCTATAACAACGGGCCGAGTCCGGCCCCGGGGCTGCCCCAGCCCCGCGCCCCCGGTGCGGCTCCGCGCCAGCGATCCCGCGTAACGGGGGGGTGCGGGCGGTGGACGGGGGTGGTCCCGAGCCGCACACCAGGCGTTTTCCCCCCGCCGCTGCCAGCGGGCTCCCGGCCCGACTGCTGCCCATGGAGACGTGCGGGGCGTGCGGGGCCGAGCAGGGTGAGAATGTGGAGCTGGGCTGAGCGGTGCGGGCCCATGCGGGGAGATGCGGGGCACAGCGGGACTGGGCGGTGCGGGAGCAAGAAGCGTGAGCCGTGTGGAGCTGAGCTGAGCTGAGCCGTGCGAGGCAAAGTGGGGCCATGCGGGGCTAAGCAGGACTGAGCAGTGTGGAGCTGAGCGGTGCGGGCACAGCAGGGTGGAGCTAAGCTAAGCTGTGCGGGGCGATGCAGAGAGATGCGGGCACAGCAGGGTGAGCAGTGCGGGGCTGAGCAGGGTGAGCAGTGCGGGGCTGAGCAGGGTGAGCAGTGTGGAGCTGAGCTGAGCCGTGCGGGGATGAGCAGAGAGAGCAGTGCGGGGCTGAGCTGAGCCGTGCGGGGATGAGCAGAGAGAGCAGTGCGGGGCTGAGCTGAGCCGTGCGGGGATGAGCAGAGTGAGCAGTGCGGGGCTGAGCTGAGCCGTGCGGGGATGAGCAAGGTGAGTGGTGCGGGGCTGAGCTGAGCAGTGCGGAGCCGAGCATGGTGAGTGGTGCGGGGCTGAGCTGAGCAGTGCGGAGCCGAGCAGGGTGAGTGGTGTGGGGCTGAGCTGGGCGGTGCGGGGCTGAGCAGGGTGAGCAGTGTGGAGCTGAGCGGTGCGGGGCAGGGTGAGTGGTGCGGGGCTGAGCTGAGCAGTGCGGAGCCGAGCAGGGTGAGTGGTGCGGGGCTGAGCTGGGCGGTGCGGGGCTGAGCAGGGTGAGCAGAGTGGAGCTGAGCTGAGCAGTGTGGAGCCGAGCATGGTGAGTGGTGCGGGGCTGAGCTGAGCGGTGCGGACACAGCAGGGTGAGCGGTGCGGACACAGCAGGGTGAGCGGTGCGGACACAACAGGCTGAGCGGTGCGGGGCTCTGCGGGTCCTGCCCCAAAGGCCCCTGCAGACACCACCGTTCCCGTGCCCGGACTCTGCCCGGCCCCGCTCCATCGCGGAGCCCCCGCTCGGTGCCGCCCCGCGGCGGGGGCGGGCGGGGCCGCCCGTCCGGTTCCGGGTCGGCGGAAGATGGCGGCGCCCATGGAGCTGTTCTGCTGGGCCGGGGGCTGGGGGCTGCCCTCGGTGGATCCTGACTGCCTGGCTGTGCTGGTGAGCGGTGGGCTCGGGGCGGCGGGGCCGCTGCGGGCTGGGCCGGGGTCCCGCGGGCAGACCCCGCTCTATCCCTCCCTCCCTCCGTCCCGCAGACCTACGCGCGGTTCACGGGGGCGCCGCTGAAGGTGCACCGGGTCACCAGCCCCTGGAGGAGCCCCTCCGGTAAGGGCCCCGCCGAGGATCCCGGCACCGCCGGTACCCCCCACCCCATCGCAACGTGATCCCGTTGTCCCCACTCCCCATCAGTGCAGCCTCCACACATTTACACCCCGCACCCCATCACAGCCTCCTCCCACCCCATCTTTTCTCTCACGTCCTGTGGCCCCCCTGGACTCCCTGCCCGTCTTAGCCCACTTCATCCCTCTTGCCCTATGGCCTCTTCTCCACACCCTGCACCCCCTGTCCCATTACCACCATTACTGTCTTATTGCACCCATCACACCCTCCCACCCTCATCTCCTGTGCCCCTGACTGCCCCCTCCCACTCTCTCATTTTATTGTACCCCCTTGTCCTGTGTCCCCCCGGCCACGGCACTCCCCTGTATCCCGTCACACCCCAACATCTCATCGCCATCCCTGTCCCATCACACCCCCTCTTGTCCTATTGCACCCCCTCATGCCATTGTGACTCGTGTCCCATTGAACACTCTCATCACACCCCCCACCTCATTTCACCCCCCCTTTTTTCTGTGCCCCCCCTGTATTACTGCATTCTTACACCCCATTGCACCCCAAGTCCATCACCCAGCCCCACTCCCCACCACAACCCCCTTGTCCCAGCACATTTCCCATCACAGTTTCTACCCTCTCCCCTGTAGCGCTCTGTCCCCATCTTATTTTACACCCCTGTCACTGCCTCGTGCCCCTCACCCAGCCATGGGGGTCCACCCCCCATTCCAGCCCCCTGCTCCCCTCACCTGCTCAGGGTGGCCCCGGGCACAGCGACTGCAGCCCCCTCCCCCTGCCCGCAGGGCACCTGCCCGCGCTGAGGACACAGGACGAGGGCACCATCTCCAAACCTCAGCAGATCATAACACACCTCAGGAAACAGGTACAGAGGGGCTTGGGGCACCCCCTGGCCCGGGCTGTGGGGTACTGGAGCCCCTCAGGGAGGAGGGAACTCTGTTGTGTCACCCATGGGCAGGATTTGGCGCATCCTGCAGAATCAAACCGGGCGTTTTCTCCACAGAAGTACAACGCTGACTATGACCTGTCGGCCACGCAGAGCGCGGACACGCTGGCCTTCGTGTCCCTGCTGGAGGAGAAGCTGCTGCCAGTGCTGGTGAGGCTCTGGGGGGCTGCAGAGAAGGGGGGCTCGCCGAGGATGGGGTGGGCTCGGGTGTGTGCCCAGCTGACAGCAGAGCCAGAGAGCGCTGCCAGCAGCAACTTCCCGGGAGCCTGGCATGCAGGGATGGGGTTTAGGGGTGGCAGCAGTGGGTTTTGCAGCCCGGGCTGGGGTCTGCCCTTGACCCCAATGCTCCTGCAGCCCCTCGTGGTCTCCAGGGTGGCTGTGCTGGGCAGGGGCTGCAGCCCCACCGTGGCCAGGTTTGTGCATTGTTCTCCACCACAGATCCACACCTTCTGGGTGGACGCCAAGAACTACGTGGAGCACACACGGAAGTGGTATGCAGAAACCATCCCCTTCCCCCTCAACTTCTTCCTGCCCAACGCCATGCACAAGCGGCACCTGGAGCGGCTGCAGCTGATGTGGGGGGACGACTACATGGAGGATGAGGAGAAGCTGGAGAAGGAGGTGAGGGATGGTGTCTGGGCACAGTGGCCAGGGGATCCCTATGAGGCCAAAATCCAAACTGGGGTCTGGGCTCCCCGCTCCTGCTCCACTGAGTACTTTGGGGGTACCTGGGCAGGTGCCAACGCTCTGTCTTCCTCCTGCAGCTCTACCGGGAAGCTCGGGAATGCCTGACACTCCTCTCCCAGCGCCTCGGCTCCCAGAAGTTTTTCTTTGGAGACTCGTAGGTGGCCAAAGAGGGGGATGGGAAAGGGGTCTGAGAGCCCCCTGCACCCCAGCAGGGCAGGGATAATCTGCAGGGGAGCTGCAGCCCCTGTGCATTGCTTTGGGGGTGGAACAGGCTTGCAGGGGACAGGGCACCCTCCCAGGCTGGGATAGCCACATGCCATCCCAAGGGATTCTGGGACTGGGGGTGGCTGGTGGGTCTGGCTGGCTTTGGGTGGGGACAGTGGCCCAGGCACAGCTCTCTGTGTCCCAGGCCGGCCTCCCTCGACGCCTTAGTCTTCAGCCGCCTGGCGCCGCTCCTGAAGGCGAAGCTGCCCAACGGGAAGCTGCAGCAGCACCTGAAGTCCCTGCAGAACCTGTGCAACTACTGCACCTCCATCCTCAGCCTCTACTTCCCCTGGGACAGAGGTGAGAGCCATCCCCCACCTCACCCTTCGGGCTTGGGGTGACCTGTCCCCCCAGCTGGTGCTCGGTCTCAGGGTGACCCTTCCCACCCACATCCCTGCTCTGCCCCTGCAGGTGATCCCCTGACCGGCGCCCCTCGGGCTGCAGGCACAGATGGCAGTGAAGCAGAGGAGGACCCCCACAAACGGCGCAAGCAGCTGCTGTCGGTGCTGGTGGGGCTGGCGGCCATGCTGGGCTACGCCTTCCTGAGCGGCATCGTCTCCATCCAGCGCGGCAGCGTGGGGCCGGCCGGCCGGCAGCCCGTCACCCTGGAGGAGGAGGAAGAGGAGGAGGAGGAGTGAGGATGTGTGACTGTTCCTCCCCAGCCCCTGGAACTGACTGTTTTTACACTGGGAGCCTGGCAGCATCACTGCAGGTGCTCCGCTCTGTGTCTCACCAGGAAGCACAGCCTTCTCCATGGGAGCATCCCTGCCATGCCAATAAACCTCCCTCTCTCTGCCTGCACCCTCTCGTACTCCCAGCACCCTCAAAGCCCTTCCCAGTTTCCCCAGCTGCCCAGGCTGGAGTGTTGCAGCAGGCACAGTGTGTCCTGCCTGTGGCTCTGCCCCTCGCCCCAGACTTGGGTCTTGCTGAGGACTGGGCAGAGCAGGGACCTGAAAGCGTCTGTGGCATCTCGGCAGTGCCCCCTGTGCCTTCTCCAACAGCCCCGGGGCTGAGCCCCACATCTCCCCTTGCATCGTTCTGACGTGGCATCCCTGACAAGCAGTTCTGTAGGGCTGGGACCTCCCCTCCACACCTCTGCCAGCCCGGCTGCCCCGAGCACGGGACACAAAACCAGAGCCAAGGGCAGCTGGGGCTGCTCGTCAGGACACGTCCCCAGCCCAGGAGCACTCCCCGCTGCCAGCGGGACACCCGGAGCCCCGCTCCAGCAGCCGGGATCCCTCCAGCGCTGACATCTGTTTGCATTCCAGCACGCCTGCCAGCGCCGGGGAGCTCCTGCGGCTGGCACAGCTGCATCGCGTGGGCTGCGAGCGGGGTCGGGGGCGGCCACCTGAGCTCCGTCTGCCCCCGCGCTCCCCTGGGCCACCCGGCCCGGGGCTGGTGCCGGTGTTGGCCGCGCCGCCGTTCCCGCCGGTCGCTGCCGGTTTCCGAGCGCACGGATGGAAAGGTGGCGAGGGGCCAGGCCGGCACACAGCCCTCGCTTGTTTGGCCCAGCCAGCGGCATCCCAGCCCTGCTGCTGCGGTGGCTGAACGTCCCCAGGCTGCGCTCCCGGACACGCGCCCCCGCCCCCCGTGCCCCCCACCCGGGCGCAGTGGCCGGGGGCCCCCACGCTGGGCTGGAGCAGAGCCACGGTGCTGGGCCAGCTGCACAGCCTCCCCCATACTGGCCCAGTTCGAGGGGCCCCACTGGGAGGGGGATGAGTCAGTGCAGCCCCCCCCCCCCCAACACGCTCCCCTCTAACGTCACTCAGGAAGTATGTGCCCCATGCTCCCCGTTCCCATTAGCTGGAGGGGCTGATGGCTGCTCCAGCAGCAGAAACCACAGCCGCCTGCTCTGGCCGGGGAGAAGCTGGAGCTGCCGACACCAGAGCTCTGCTCTAAATCCCGGCTGCGTGTCCTGACTGCAGCTGGGCTCTGCTCCCTGTCTGCTTTGGGCTCTTCTTCCCTGCCTGGGGGATGCTGCAGTGGAAGACAGGAGATGCCACCCCTTATGGTGACAGTCCCCTGCATCCCTGCAGGACCGGCCCTGTGGGATGCCCCAGGAACCTGGGCAGAGGAGGGATGGGACCCGTGGGACTCAGGAGGTACCATCAGTCTCAAATCTGCCTCCTCTGGCCGTTGGCAGTCCTGCCCACTGAGCTGGTACCAAGGGGAGGTCAGGGCTTTGGGCAAGTTTGTAGAAAATCTGTTTATTTTATGAAAACATCTAGAAAAGCACAGGCATTGCAGCCCTAGGGTCAAACAGGTCCTCTGGGGCACAGGGGGCTGCAGGAGCTGTGCTTCAGCCCCAGCCCCATTGGAGTCTTCTCTCCAAGCTGCCACCAGCGCTGGCACCTGGTGCTGGCACCTCGCTCCTCTGCTGGCTGTGACCACGCTAGGCTGGCTGCTTCCAGAGGAACGTCTGGATGGAGTCACTGGGAGCCACGGCCTCGAAGAAACCGACGCGTGGGTCGGAGATCCCAAAGGACACGTCCATGGGGGAGCTGTGGGGAAAGTGAGAGGGGATGGGGGCTCAGTGGGGTCAGTGGGGTCTTTGACCAGGGATCAGAACTGAGCCGCTCACCGGTTCAGAACCACCAGGACGATGGCGCCGTCGGGGCGCAGGAAAGCCGAGTGCTCCAAGTCACAGCGGCGGCACTTCTTGGAGACGGCCAGTCCCACACGCTGTGAGCCCTCAGGGATGAACTTGCTGTGGGGACAAGCAGGGTCAGAGTCTGGTACTTAGGATGTGGTACCTGGAGCCAGCAGGCTGTGGCCCCAACACACCTGAAGTGGCCCAGGTGGTAGAACATGGGCTGCTTGTAGAAGACGTCCTTGCTGCTGTCCACAATGACAGGGCTGTCCACATAGTTCTTGCTCCAGTTGGGGCCTCCCTCCATGTCCAGGGCCAGGTTCCAGTCGGTCCAGCCTGTCACGTAGTTGTTGAGGTTCTGTGGGACAGGGGGTGGTACTGAGCCACAGGCAGGCCCAGGGGCTGGCCAGGGTGGCCGGTGTGTCCACAGCTCCCACCAGGCCCTACCGTCAGGATGCTGTGGCTGTACTTGCTCCCACGGTCCCATCCACCCAGCACCACCCTGGGCTCCCAGAAGTAGGAGCCTGTGGAGGCCTCCGTGGAGAGGAGGAAATAGTCTGGGAAGAGGTGGTGGGTGATGGAGAGTGTCAGGTCGATGGGCGCCAGAAAATCCAGGTACCAGTGGATGCCGATGCCGCTGATATAGCTGGCAGCCACAGGGTCCTTGAGAACCTGCCAGGAGAAAAGGGTCACCAGTGCCCAGGGCTGGGAGATCTGCTGTGGGGCCAGGACAGCTGCTGTGGGGACTCACCACCTCTGCCCAGTAGGGCAGCATCACCCTCTGGTCATCCAGGATGATGAGCTGGACATGGCGGTGGGAGCTGTTGGCCAGTGCTGGGCCCAAGTCCTGGGCAATGAAGTCCCGCTGGTGCTCGGGGGAGAAGCCCAGACACTGGAAGGGGTAGAAGACGATCTCACCAGCCGTGGGCTCGTTCCCTGCCGTCACTGCCCAGAAGGTCAGGTTGTACTTGGCGTATTCATCCAGGAACCTGGTGTGGGGTAGACAGTGAACAGCCCCGTTACACCTGTGCACGCCCCAGCTCCAGGTACAGCATCCCCAGCACCCCCTGACCCCCATGGCCCCTCACCTGATGAAGTACTTGGCCCAGGCCCGGTGGTACTTGTCCCCAGGGCTGCCCTTCAGTGTTCCCCTCCCTGTCATAGCTCCATTCGTCTTCATCCAGACCGGCGAGGTCCAGGGGCTGGCATACAGTGACAGCGGCCGCTTGGCCACTGCCTGGGCTGCTTGGAGGATGGGGATCTGAGGAGAAGTGGGATGGGAGAGCTCTCTGGGTCTGTCCCAGTTCTGGCAGTGCAGGCAGCAGAAGCAGGAGCTTCCCAGAGGTGGGAAGGTGCTTCCTTTCCCCATCCCATCCCACCTATGCGTAAGGATAAATCCTCTCCCTCCCCACTGGAAATGCTTCCCTTCCTATTTCATCCCACCCCATCCTATCCCTTCATGTCCCATCCCATCCTTTCTCCCACCCAGGTGGAAGGATGAGTTGTCTCACTCCTAATCAGCAGGAAGGAACTCCCTTTCATCCCCTGTCCATCCCATCCCATCCCATCCCATCCCATCCCATCCCATCCCATCCCATCCCATCCCATCCCATCCCATCCCATCCCATC
>NC_031793.1:159583-184300 GCF_001522545.3 Parus major | reverse complement strand
ATCCCATCCCATCCCATGGATCCCATCCCATCCCATCCCATCCCATCCCATCCATCAGCAGACCAAATCCCTCAGACTCTTCCTGCAGGACACCTTCATGTGCGTGTCCTCCTCGGTCAGGTTGAAGTGCCTCAGCTCGAAGTCGCCCTCGGCGTCGGCGTAGGTGTACAGGCGGACGGAGAAGTCAGTGCTGGCCATGGGCACACGCACCAGGTTGTACTCAATGCCTGAGGACAGGAAGGTGGTGATGGGCATCCTCGAGTTGCATTTGAGGGGTCCAGATCCCCCAGCCCCTCAGAACAAATCTCAGCAGCCAGACCCCAGCTCTGCCACCCGACAGCGTTGCTTGCCCTGGGCTCACCTTCCTCGGAGAAGTAGGAGCGGAGCAGGTGCTTCTGGGCATCCTTGGACAGGGACTGGATGTTGATGGCAGCCGCATCAGTGATGGAGCCACCAAACCCCTTCACCTTCTGGTACCTCTGTGCCGTGTCCAGGGTGAGGTGGAAATCTGTGGGGACACACAGTGTCACCATCCCTGCCGTGTAGGACAGGCTCTGTCACAGCAGCAGCAGCCAGGGTGGTACCTGGGCTCTTGGCGTTGTGCTGGAAGCTCCCCTCACTCCTCTCCAGCCGCTTGCCGGCCTTGCTGCTCTCGTACTTGACGTAGGAGCCGGGGGCTGGCAGGACCAGGGGGTCCAGCGTGTCACAGTACGTGGCACTGCAGGCACAGACCAGCGAGCCGTGCCCAAAATCCTTGGCATCACAGGGACGGCCACCTGCAGCAGAGGAAAGACCGGGTGGGCACCGAGGGCCGTGGCAGGAGCCCAGCTTATCCCTTCAACCCATGACAGAGTCCAAATCCACCACCCTCCAAAGCCCAGGGACGTGTGCCAGCACATACCTGTGACCTGCAGGGCCACCTGTGCCAGCAGGAGCCAGCCCAGGACACTGGCACAGCCTGGCCCCATGGCACCTCTGCTGCAGCGGCTCAGACAATGCCAGTGGACACTCTGGAGCTGAGAGCAAGGGGAGATGTCAGCACCCAAAGCTTCTCAGCCTGACCCAGCCCCACACAGGGACAGACACGGGGCAGGGAGAGCCCCAACATCAAGCCCAGGGACTCTGGAGACCACTAGACCCCCCTGCCAGGGCTAAGCCTGTCCTGCCCTCTGCCCACTGCTCCAGCCCAGCACTCACCTTCCCTCCCACCCCTCCAGAGTCTACCAACAGTTCTGGCTATGTCCCAGGTGGTGCTGCAGCCCCCCAGGTGGTGCTGCAGCCTCCCAGGTGGTGCTGCAGCCCCCCAGGTGTGAGCCACCCCACCAGCCCGCTGTTCCCAGCCACCCACGCTGGCTCTACCCAGTAACTTTGTTCACTCCCATGAACTCCCTCCCACTCCTTGTCCCTCCTCACTTGTTCCACAGCTGTGCCATGCCATGTCACACCATGCTGCATCACCCCACATATCCCCAGTGCCTCCCGAGCCAGGGCTAGGAGCAAACAGCTCCACACTCCCAATCCCATATGTGTGGCAGCTGGGGCTTGTCCAGGCAGAGTGGTTTGGGGCTCAAGCCCCTGGCATGGAGAGTCCCACGTTCCCCTGTTCTGTGTTCACACCCTGTCCTGTCCTGTCCTTCTCGTGGTGCTGTGCAAGGAGCCTCTCAATGAGAGCACAACAGGAGCCACCTCCAAACCTCAGGACCCTGATGCCAGACTGAGGACACCTGGGCACCTCTCCAGGGTGGGATGGTGCCCTCTTGTTTCTCCCTGAGATCTTGTGGGATGTGGAGTGGGACCAGGCAGCCGTTCCACCTCCATTGCCTCCCACTCCCTGCCTGGGAATGAAGCCCAGCTTGGCCAGGGCATGGCCTCAGCATGGTCCTGCTGCCCAGGGCTGTCCCATCCCTATCCCCATCTCAATCCCCGTTCCCACCTGCTGAAGCCACCTCGGATCCAGGGCACTCACCTGCTGCCAAACCACCTCTCGCTGCGTCTCTGTGGCAGCGGTGGCGGGACCTGTGTCCTGGCTGTGCTTGCTGGGAGGTGACGCGTCTGGCGGAGCAGGAAAGGTGAGTTTGGAATGGGACAGCTCATGGGACTCTGTGTTTGAAGAGGAGCCCGGGGATGATTTTGCAACCTGGCTCCAGCGAGCTTTCCCCACACCACAGCATTTGCAAAGCTCTCCTGAAACCTGTTCCAGTGGCCAGAGGGAAGCTGGGGAGGGGAGGATGCTCCCCAGCCCCTCAAGTGCCTCCATCACCCCCCATAGCCAGGAAGAGCCCCACGGGAGCAGCCCTGCATCCTGGGACACCTCGGACAGGGCAGGGCAGGCTGTGTCCACCCTGGGTCCCTGCTTATCCCACCCGGCAGCAGTTGGGCTTTGCCATGGCCAGTGCCACTGCCATGACCTGTGCCCCGTTTGTGGCTGCTCCAGGACCTTTCCTGGCACGGGCAGAGGCAGCAGCCGGTCACGGCAGGGACCCCCGACCCCTCCCCTGGCTCAGCGGGCGGTGGGCACAGCGCTGCCCACAGAGGTGCCCTCGCCCCCGCCGTGCCCCCCACGCCAGAGCCCCAGGCCGCAGCGGGCTGGGTGGAGCCGGCTGCAGCAATTTATCATCTGCAAAACAAGTCTGGGCTCCACACCGTCTAATTTGGGATCCTTCCTAATTGCAGGCATCTGCTCCGCAGGAGAAACAGGAGGCGGGCAGAGGCACGGGGGGAGCGGCATCTGCCCCGGGGTCCCCTTGGGGCAGCTGGTGACAGTGGCCAGGGAGGCAGACCCCCACCCAGGGAGCACAGACCCCCTCCCAGGGAGCACAGACCCCCACCCAGGGAGCACAGACCCCCTCCCAGGGACCACAGACCCTCAACCAGGGACCACAGCCCTCCTCCCAGGGACCACAGACCCCCACCAAGAGACCACAGACCCCCTCCCAGGGAGCACAGCCCTGTCCCAGGGAGCACAGCCCCTCACTCAGTGTCACAGCCTCTTGCCCAGAGTCACAGCACCTCACTGGAGATCACAGCCCCCCACCCAAGGCCCTGCTTCTCCTGCTGCCACCAGAGAAGGGCTCCCCCAGCACTCGCTGCAGGCAGTGGGGATGATGGGGGTGGTTCCTCCAGCCTCACCCCACCCCTCGCTCCCCTTGCCCGGGGTATTGCATCCCCCCGTTTCCCAGCTGGATTTTCAGCCGGGAGGGAAGGCAGCATCCCTCAGCAGCTGAGCTCCAAACAGGCAGGAGCAGGAGCCAGCCCAGAGGGGCTGAGCCAAAGCCTTGCCCTGCACACCTGTCCCTGAACCCTGCTGAGCACGGGGGTGAGGGCTCCGATGTCCCTTGGGAAGGGGACATTCCCAAGATGTCAGGAATGGTGTGGCAGCAGGACCAGCACAGTGAGCCTGGGCACTGATGAGGTCACCCCTCGAATCCTGGGGGTCAGTTCTGTGCCCCTCCTGACAAGAGGGACATTGAGAGGCTGGAGCATGTCCAGAGAAGGGGATGCAGCTGAGGAGGGTTCTGTAGCACCAGGAGAGGATGAGAGAGCTCAGCCTGCAGAGAAAGAGGCTCAGGGGGGTCCTTCTGGCTCTACACAACCCTCTGACAGGAGGGGGCAGCCAGGTGGGGTCAAGCTCTGTTCCCAGGGAACAAGAACAAGAGGAAATGGCCTCAAGTTGCTTCAGGAGAGCTGTGGCGTTTCCCAGGAGAGGTTTAGGTTGAATATTAAAGAAAATTTCTTCACGGACAGGACTGTCCAGCCCTGGCATCGGCTGGGTGGAGTTGCCATCCCTGGAAGGATTTAACAAATGTGTATGGAGCACTTGGGGACGTGACTTAGGGCTGGCCTTGGCAGTGCTGGGGGAACGGTTGGACTTGATGATCTTTGAGGCCTTTTCCAACCTCAAGGATTCCATGATTCTATTCTATGATTCTAAGCACACGCAGCCTGACCCAGCTGCCGTTGGGGCCAGCATTCCCCAGGAACACGGATAAAAGCACAGGACAGGCTCCTTGAACAGGGCTGGGATGGAGCCCGGTGCCACCTTCACACCACACTCCAATAAACCAGCTGTAAAGCATCTGGGTTTTTCGTTTTCCCTAACCTCAGCAGTTCCGTGGCTCTCACACAGGGGCATTGGCCAAGGAGAGCTCTGGCTTTCTCATTCCTGTACTTCAAAGACGCTGGTAATGTTCCCAAAGGCACAGGGAATACTGTAACTGGTATTTAGGGAAAGTAAATAGGACAGGGAGGTCATTGCGGGCTGTGGCCAGTGTTGGCCACAGCCAGAATAGAGGGGACTCTGTCCAGGGGCCACCCTGGAGACGGTGGCACCAGCCTAATTTGTCCGTAAGGTTTGGTGGATGGGGCCACTGATATCATTTACTGTGCCTTTCCAACAGTGTCTGACCTTTGGATTTTTAAAATATTCCCCCAAAAAGCAAGCTGGGGAAAACCAACAGCACATATGGAATGAATCAAGGGCTGGCAGTGGCGGAGGCTCCAGCTGCAGGGATAAACAAGGAGACACCCGCAGGCCACGGGGGCCGGAGCCCCCGGGGCACCCCTGGCCCCGAGCCGCCCCGCCGAGGAAAACCGAGCGATTTCCGAGCGCGTAGAGGAAACACTGACGGGAACGGCGCATTCCGGAGGGAGAGCGTCATGGCTTTACTTGGCGCCCGCGACACACGCGAAGGTTTCAAGGGGGCCACGTGTGGAAGTGTGGTCCAGGAGCCGCTGCAGAGGGAGCTTCCAGAGGGATGGGAAGTGCTGGGAGGGAGGGGAGGCTGGGAAGGAGCAGGCCTGGCCAGACCCCGGTGCCAGGAGCGCACGGAGCCCCTCGTGCGGGGGCTGCACTCCTGGCATCTGCTGCCACTCCTGAGGGATGTTGGAAAGGGTGGAGGAAGAGTTGACCCCCAGAGTCCCCCAGAGCCCCCCAGCACTCCCCTGGCTCTCACTGCTGGCGCCACAGGTAGGTTTGGATGGAGTGGGCTGGAGCCACAGTCTCAATGAAGCCCATGGCAGGGTCCCGGATTCCAAATGGCACATCCCGGCCAAACCTGGGGAGCGAGAGGGGCTAAGCCAGTCGGCACAGCCTGGGCTGAGCATCATCCCCGTCCCCTGCCCGGGCTGACCTGTTGAGGACCACCAGGACAAGGGCACCATCGGGGCGCAGGACAGCCACGTGCTCCAGCTGGCAGAGGAGGCAACGGTGGCTGCTGTGCAGCCCCACCCGCCGGGAGCCCTCGGGGATGAACTTGCTGTGGGGAGAGGACAAGGAGATGGGTTCTGCCCCTGGTCTGGGGCTGGCAGCAGCACCTGAGCCCCCCTGACCCACCTGAAGTGCCCCATGTGGTAGAACATGGGCTGCTTGTAGAAAACGTCCTTGCTGCCATCCACAATGACTGGGCTGTCCACGAAGTTCTTGACCCAGTTGGGGCCTCCCTCCAGATCCAGGACCAGGTTCCAGTCGGTCCAACCAGACACAAAGTGGTTCATGACCTGGGGGGGCAGGGAAGGGGCTGTGCAGGGCTCCCCCCAGCCCCGGGCAGGCCGTGTGGGGGCCGTACCGTCAGGATGCTGTAGCTGTAGTGGTCCCCCCGCTCCCAGCAGCCCAGGGACACGGCGAAGCGGAACATGAAGAAGCCAGTGCAGGCCTCTGTGTAGAGGAGGAAATGGTCGGGGAAGAGCTTGTGGGTGGCCTCCAGGCTGCAGCCAGGCGGGACGATGGCATCCAGGTACCAGTGGACCGCCAGGCCAGCCACATAACGGGCAGCTGTGGCATTTCCCAAGACCTAGGGAGCAAAGGAGATGCCTCACACCGACGCTCCCCGTGCCTGAAGCCTGCGGGGATGGACACGTGGACTCCGTGTGCCAGTGTGGTCTCTCAGGGCCACCTCTTGTCTCCTCCCATGGGCACCACAGCCCACCCCACCTGCAGCCCCCTCCCTGCAGCACCCTGGGCTGGATCTGGTGCCCCAGCATGGTTTGGCACCTCGATGGGTGCAGTGCACAGGGGGTGGGGCACAGGTTTGCCTCTCAGTGGGCCCTTTGCCCCCCACCTGGGCCCTGCTGCTGCCTGGTCCTCCCTCCACATCCCCCTGGGGTGGTCCAGCCCTGCAGCTGGAGGAAAAGGAGGGGCACGTTGCCTGGCTTGAGGCTGGGGAAGGAGCACGTTTTTCTTTCTTTCCTCCTAGTTTTAGGTAATTCCCCCAAACAACCCTTGCAGCATTATTATGGGGGAAACCAAATCAGCCAAAACTCTGCCCAGAAAAGGTGCTGGTGTCCAGCAGCACTGCCAGGATCCAGGGATCCAGGATGTGGGTGCCACCTCCTGTCCTCACTCCCGCCGGGCACACGCAGAGGCGGATGCTCTGAAAGGAGCCGGCTCCGGCTCCCACTCCGGCAGACCCGGTTTGCTCCTACTCTCCAGGGCTGGGAGAGGCCACCGGTTCCATTCCCAATAAAGCCTGGGGCTGGGGAGCGAGGGGAAAGGCAGGGGCGCTGCTCTTCACCACTTTGGCCCAGTGCGGGAGGTGGATGCGCTGGTCGTCGAGCATGAGGAGCCGTGTGCGGTGGGGGCTGCGGGCCAGCGCGGGGCCCAGGTCCTGGGCGATGAAGTCCCGCTGCTGTGCGGCCGTGAAGGCGATGGTGGGGGCCTGGGGGGGTGTAAAGAGCCCCGCCAGTGGCTCGTTCTGCGCCGTCACTGCCCAGAAGGTCACATTGTGTTTGGCATATTCATCCAGGAACCTGGTGCAGAGAAGGGGGGGCAGAATCAGCTGTGCTGCCCCTCCACTCCCACCCTAATCCTCCTCCCACTGTCCATCCCAGCCTGGCTCCAGAGACAGTACTTGATGAAGTAGTTGGCCCAGGTCTTGTGGTACTTGTCCCCTGCCTTCCCCTTCAGAGTCCCTTTCCCACGGACATCCCCGTTACTCCTCATCCAGGCTGGGGCAGTCCAGGGGCTGGCGAACAGCAACAGCGGCCGCTTGCTCATGGCCAAAGCTCGGTTCAGAAGGGGAATCTGGGAGGGGGCAGAGGGATCAGCTGCAGCCACAGTTCCCCAAAACCACAGGGCCCAGCTCTGGAGGAAGGGGAGAACTCAGGGGACCTCAGCAGGGATTGGTAGCTGGCAAGCACCACCCCAGGCACAGCGCCCTGGCTCCTCACCCTGCCAGTGCCAGCTAGGATGTGCCAGGACGTGCCCCGGAGGAGGTGCCAGCTCCCACAGGCTGTCCCCATGCTGCACTGCCACAGTGTGCAGGGCTCAGCAGCACCTGGTCCTGGGGTCCTGGCACAGGCAGGAGCTCCGGCACCAGAGGGGACAAGGTGCTGATGGCCACAGCTTCAGCCTCCCACCTTCATCTTCACGTCCTCGTCTGCCAGCCTGAAGTGCTTCAGCTCATAGTCATCAGGGACATCATCGTAGCTGTAGGGGCGCACAGAGAAGTCGCTGCAAGCCATGGGGACCCGGATGAGGTTGTACTCAATCCCTGAGGAGCACGAAAAGCATCAAGCGGCACCGGAGCATCCAGGTGACGACGTCCCTGCAGCAGGGACAGGCACAGCCACCTCTGGTGACCCCACAATCTGCTCACGCCGCCGTGCCCGCACCGCTCACCACTCTCAGAGAAGTAGGAGCGCAGCAGGTTGTCCTGGGCTGGCTGTGACAGCTTCAGGATGTTCATGGCAGCAGCATCGGAGAGGGACCCTCCGAAGCCCTTCACGTGCTGGTACAGCGTGGAGATGTTGAGGGTCAGCAGCAGCCCTGCGGGAAGAGCCCGGCTCAGTCCGTGCTGCCCGGGGGTCCCTCGGGGGCACCGCCACCCACCCGTGGCAGTACCTGGGGTGCGCAGACTGCTCTGGAATCTCCCCTCGCTCCTCTCCAGCCGCTTTCCGGCCTTGCTGCTCTCGTACTTGACGTAGGAGCCGGGGGTCGGCAGGACCAGGGGGTCCAGCGTGTCACAGTACGTGGCGTTGCACACACAAACCAGCGAGCCGTGCCCAAAATCCTTGGGGATGCAGGGTCGGGCACCTGGGAGGCGTGGAAGGGTGGCGGTGGCTGATGGCTCAGGGACGTGTCCCTGTGTGCTCCCCCGCCTGCCCCAGGGCGATGCCCGTGCTCCGCATGCCGGCACCTCCCGGGCGCAGCTCCGCTCTGCTCCTGGGATCCCGTCCTTGCCCCAGGGTGCCCAAGCCCCGCTGCCACCCCCGCGACGTCCCCGCGCTCACCTGCCACCCGGGACACTGGCAGCAGCAGCAGCAGCAGCAGCCAGCCCAGGACGCCGACAGCCCACATGGCCCTTCCGCGTTCCCCAAGCCGGTCCCAGGGAGCAGCTCCTGCGGCGAGGACACCCTCAGTCAAGGCACGGGGATGGAGGGATCAGCCCCATCTCCCTGTTCCTCCGTGGAGCTCCTTCCACATACCCCATTCCCCCCAAACACCCTCGCCTTGCAGGTCGGGTGGGGAAGGTCCGCACCCCACCCTCCTTCACCCCAGCTGCTCCCGACCTGTGCTGCCACCAGCCCTCCTCCTCCTCAGCAGCTCCTACCTCCCCACCTCGCCTTTACAGGGAGCTGCTCGGAGACCTCCCTCCGCAGCACACCCTCTCCCACCCCCACAGCTCCTCCTTGCTCTCCTCCCGGCCTGTACCTGCCCTCGGGACCGCCGCGCATCTCCTCGCCACGGGGCTGGGGAGCGCCGGGTCCCCTCTGCCAAGGAGGGACAGGGACACGGTGCTGGCAGCTGTGCCTGAGTTAAAGGTTCAGCCAGCACAGGGAGGTGTCATAGGGGCAGATCTGAGCCCCTGGGAACCCAGCAGAGCCAGGGGCAGGCTCATGGCACGGCTGCCTGTCCTGCTGGGGACCTCCTACAGCACCCTGGACACCCGCTGCCCGCCACCCCGCTGTCCCCACTGTCCCCCAGGGGCCGTGGGGCTGTGTGCTCAGCACAGGAGGGTCCAGGACACCCAGGCAAGGTCAGTGAAAGCTCAGGGCACAGCATTGGTGGCCACATGGGAGCTGGGGCTGCTGCCCTTGCCTGCCCAAGCCTTTGGCATCATCCTCCCCAACTCAGCACGTGCTGGGGAAGGCAGCAGTGGTGGCAGCGGTGGCAGCAAGCGGGCAATACCCCAGCTCCTGCAGGGCTGCATTCCCACTGTCAACAGCAGCAGCTGGACCCTCAAAGGGGATCCTGCTGTCCCAACACCGTGCCAGGAGCAAAGCTCTGGTGCTCTGGTAGCACTCCCTGCTCCTCCAAGAGTGACCCTGAAGCCCAGCGAGCCAAGGCTGAACTGGGCCAGCTCACCTGGGCACACAGATCCTACCTGGTCCCATCACCCAGGATGTTCCCACTCCTGTGGACACGCACCCATTACTGCGGGGACATCCTCAGCATCTCCCCACAGGGGTGGCCCAGGGAATGAAGGGTGGCCAGATCCCAGCCACAGCTCCCAGCCCCAGCTCTGCTAGCCTGCAGCATCAATACCAGGTCAGGGCTCCCCTGCACAGGGTTAAACTGCTCCGTTAGCTTTCTCTCCATGGGTGGAGCAGCACTTCATGACTAATTTTCTCCATTTCTGGCATATCAGATGCAACTCTGGGGCAATTCAATTCATCAAAGTTCCTCCTACCCCCAGCACTGCCCTGCCATGGGCCCTGCCACAGTTCCACGCCTCTGCTGGGAGCTGAGCCATGCGACACCTGGGCCAGTTGCCACTGGGGCTGGGGCAGATGGGGCCAGGTAGCCCCTGGTTACATCTCACGGGGCAAACAGGTGGCCCAGGAGGGAGCTCCTGTCCCTGTCCTGCTGCGCTGTGCATCTCCCACCTCCAAGTGTGACAAAGGTGTGATCAGACTGCTACACCCAGGCTAATGAACCCCAATTTTGGGGAGGGATTAATAGCTCCTAAGGCAATCAGCCACCTCCAAGCTCACTTCCAGCCATCCAGGATGCCCCCGTTCACCCTTTCCCATTCCAAAGTCCAGTCTTTCCTGGGCCCCATCAGCCACAGCCCCCCCAGTTGGCTCAGATCCCACAGCTCCTGGAAGCAAAACACTGCGGAGGCTGCTGGAGCTCATCCTTATCAAAACCAGCTGATAAGAGTGTCCTGCTGAGCAGGAAAAGTGAGACCCAGGGGCCGGGCAACGCCCCGCATGGAGCTGCTGGCACACAGATACCAGGCAGCCCCACCAAGCCCCCAAAGCCGTTTCTTGTGGCCAATCTCCAAATACAGGGAGCTCCTGGGGGTCTCAGGGGCCTCGTGGCATGGTGTGACCACCCTTTGCAGTGCACGGGTGGGTTTGGTCCAGGATGGGGTCAAGGATGTGGGGTCAAAGGAGCCATCAGAGGAGCCAGGGTGTGTATTTTTTCCCTAAGCCAGGAGAGTGAAGATGGAAACCCAGGGACATGGAGCTGGGCTGAGTCACCTTTCTAGGGATCACAACTCTGTAAACATCGATGCCAAAGAGCCTTGGTGTGGCATCACAGCAGCTCCTTCCCAGCAGCAGGACCCCAGCCCTGAGCACGTGGGGACAGTCCTCAGGGTGATCACTGGCTCCAAGCCAGCTGCTGCAGGTCCCCAGTCACTGTGAGCCCCAAACAAGCCAAGGCTTTGCACAAGAATTAATGAGCAGAGCCAAGCCCAGCGACGTCGGAGGATTCGCCCCCGCTACGTTTATCCCAGAGCCAGTCGGTGCTTCAGCACGGAACCGAGCGCAGGGACCAGGGCACGTGGACCAGAGTGATTCAGCATCGGCCACCAGCTGCTAGCACCAGGGCAGGTAAGTAGGAAACAGGTGGGGGAGCAGCCCTGCACCCAGAGTGGGATGCTGGCAGCAGGGTGATGGCAGCGGGGTGATGGGGATGGGACTCGCTGAAGTTATGATCCTGGAGAAACATTTCCCTCTTGTGGACAAACACAAACAGCCTCGGGGCAGGAGCAGGGTGTTCTCCCCAGGACTCTCGGGAGCTGCGGGGTTCCAAGAGCAGCATCCCGGTGGCTCCGTGGCGTGCCAGTGTCCCAGGGTGACACTGTCACTCACTGACCACGCCTGGGCTGTGCTCAGCCCACGCAGCATTGGGGCTGTCAGTCCTGACAGCACCCCTGGGCACATCCCGCCTGCACACATCAGCCCAGGGGCCGTGCCACCCTCCTCGCCCTGAAATTATGACCTCCCTGCCCTAATCTCCTGCTCTCACACCCTGCCAGCTCCTTCCCTCCTTCCTGGGTGCGCCCACACTCAGCACCCACTCCCGCTCCTGTCCCCGCTTGCTCAAGCCACCCCAGATGCGTGGTGGGTGCACTCCCACCCTCCTCACCACAGTGGCCCCTCGGCTCAGACCCCACGGGGACCAGCAGGCTCCAGGCATGGCTCCTCCAGCCTGGCCAGCCTCCCTGTCCCAGAGAAGCCCCAGGAGCAGCCGGCACTGCCCTGACCTCAGCCAGAGCTGGCTGTCCAAGGGCTTTGTCCCTGCTCCTGATGCTTCACTCAGGGTGAATCCCGAGCCATTTGCTAGGTCCTAAAACCCGTCCCGAAACGCACCAGGAGCGCAGCCGGGCTCTGCCCTGCCCCAGCCAGGGGTGCATGCCTGGAACGGGGAGCAGACTCTGCCTGGAGCATCTCTCAGCAGGGTGAGCCCCACGGGGAGCTGAGGGGGCAGAGGGGCAGGCGGTGGGCAGGGAGAGGGGCTGCCCCACGATGCTCCGGCTGCTCTGCGCTGCTTGCCAGACTCCAGCAGGCTCCATGCCGGGGTGGCACCCAGCCACAGTGCCCAGGAGCGGGGGAGGGACCCAGACGTTCCTCTTCCAGCCGCAGACATCAAGGCAGCATCCGTATTTAATGTCAGAACAGCAGAACGCAGCATTCACAGCCTGTGCGGCCTCCACCCTGAGGGGCACCGGTGCCCCCGGCCCTCCTGCACATGCACGGCGTTCCCGGCCCGGCCCAGCCCGCTCCGGCTCCGCCGCGGCCCCGGGGAGCCGCTTCCCCCGGCCCGAGCCCGCGGGCCTGAGCGTCCGGCCCGGCTGCGTCCGGCCCCTGGCCAGCCATGGCCACCCCGGCCCCGTCACTGCCGCCGCCACAGGTAGGTCTGGATGGAGTTGGCCGGAGCCACGGCCGCGATGAGGCCGACGGTGTCCGCCAGCCCCAAGGCGATGTCCTGTGGGGATCTGTGGGGAGAGCAGGGCGGTCAGACCTGCAGCAGCTGCACAGGGCCCAGGGGGATGGGGTCACACACAGGGGGGCCGGGCTGCATCACCCACCGGTTCAGAAGCACCACGACCACAGCCCCGTCGGGGCGCAGGAAAGCCGCGTACTCCAGCGCTGTTTTCTTGGACTCCCTGGAGGCGACGAGCCCCACACGCTGGGAGCCCTCAGGGATGAATTTGCTGAACAGACAAATGAGCAGCAACCTCAGGGTGGGAGTCAGACCCCAGGAGAGCTCCTCTCAAGCCAAATTTGCCTTGTGGCTCTCAGGAGCTGTTGCTGGAGCACATGTTGTGGGTTCCAACCCACCTGAAGTGCCCCATGTGGTAGAACATGGGCTGCTTGTAGAAGATGCCTTCGCTGCTGTCCACAATGATAGGGCTGTCCACGTAGTTCTTGACCCAGTTGGGACCCCCCTCTAGATCCAGGGCCAGATTCCAGTCAGTCCAGCCAGCCACAAAGTGGTTCAGATTCTGCAACATGACAGCTCAGATGCCTGCCCAACACCAGCAACCCTCCAGAGCCCAGCGCACAGGGAGACAGAGGGGCCTCACCATCAGGATGCTGTGGCTGTACTGGTTTCCCCGCTCCCAGCAGCCCAGGATCACATCCCGCTCCCAGAAATGGGCACCAATGCACGCCTCCGTGGCCAGGATAAAGTAGTCAGGGAAGAGCTCATGAGTGGGCAACACTGTGTCCTGTATGGGACCGATGAAGTCCAGGTACCAGTGGATGCCGATGCCGTGGACGTAGCGAGCTGCCCCCTCATCCTCCAGGACCTGGCAGGGAGAAGAGTCAGTCCCACAGGGCAGAAACAGAGACCCAGCACCCAACAGGGTGTCCCACAGGTCACCATGATGGCACATCCATGCCCACACTCACCACTCTGGCCCAGTGAGGGAGGTGGAGCCGGTTGTCATCCAGGATGATGAGCTGGACGTGGCGGTGGGAGCTGTTGGCCAGCGCCGGGCCCAGGTCCCGAGCGATGAAGTCCCGCTGCTGCTCGGCTGTGAAGCCCAGGCACTGGAAGGGGTAATTGTTGATCAGCCCGGCCGTGGGCTCGTTCTCTGCTGTCACTGCCCAGAATGTCACGTTGTGCTTGGCGTATTCATCCAGGAACCTGGTGTGGGGGGAAGGGGTGAGGAGTCCCCAGTGCCACCACTGAGAGCTCCCCAGGTATCGCCCCGGCCCCAGCCGCTCCTCACCGTACAAAGTAGTTGGCCCAGGTCTTGTGGTACCTGTCCCCTGCCTGCCCCTTCAGTGTCCCCTTCCCCACGTAGGACTCGCTGGTCTTCAGCCAGGTGGGGGAGGTCCAGGGGCTGGCATACAGTGACAGCGGCCGCTTGCTCATGGCCGAGGCTCGGTGAAGGAGGGGGATCTGCAGGAGGAGGTGGAGGAGCTGACTCAGCTCAGCCCCTGTGACCCTCCAGCCCACCCTGCTCCCTCCCGCCGCTCGCCTTCAGCTTCGTGTCCTCGTCTCGCAGGCTGAAGTGGGTGAGCTCATAGTCATAGGGGACATCATCGTAGGTGTAGGCGTGGAGGGAGAAGTCGCAGCTGGCCATGGGCAGGCGGATGAGGTTGTACTCCAGCCCTGCCAGGCACAGTGGGACATGAGGTGTCCAAGACATGCCAGCACCCACAGTCCCTGTCACAATCCCACAATCCCACCTGTCTCCCTGACACCCTACCCTCCTCAGAGAAGTACGAGCGCAGCAGGTGATCCTGTGCTCTTTCTGGCAGGGATAAGATGTTGATGGCGGCCGCGTCCGTGATGGAGCCACCAAAACCCTTCACCCTCTGGAAGCGCTGCGTCGTGTCCAGGGTGAGGACGACATCTGCAGGGAGGGGAGCCCAGCATGACGGTGGGTTGCAGCAGGGTCCATCCCATCCCTGCCACCCGTGGCAGTACCTGGGGCGCAGAGTCTGCGCTGGAACCTCCCCTCGCTCCGCTCCAGCCGTTTTCCAGCCTTGCTGCTCTCATACTTGACGTAGGAGCCGGGGTCCGGCAGGGCCAGGGGATCCAGAGTGTCACAGTATGTGGCATTGCAGACGCAGACCATGGCATCACGCCCAAAGTACTTGGGACTGCAGGGCCGGGAGCCTGGGGGGCACGGGAGGGCACTGGGGGCAGCCTCAGGGAGGTGTCCCCGCCAGCTCTCCCGCCTGCCCCGGGGGTGATGCCACTGCCCCGTGCTCCACACCCCGGCACCTCCCGAGCAGCGAGCTCCCCGCTGCCCCGGACCCGCAGGCAACTCCCGGGAATCCCGACCACGGACTCCCAAGGGATTCCCTCCCCTCCCATTCCGGTCCATCGGGCATCCCAGGATGCCCGGGGACCGCGGTGCCCTCCATCCCCGCGCAGCCCCGGGTCCCCCGCTCACCTGCGGCCCGGTGCCCGGCCAGCAGCACCAGCAGCAGCCGCCAGCACAGGGCGGCCCCCATGGCCCCGCCGCTCCCGGTGCGCTCCCGGCAGCACCGGCTCCACCGCCGGCCTCGCCTTTAAGGGCGCCCGGACAGCCCGTCCCGCCCACACCCGGTGCAGGAGCGGCACCGACTCTGGGCGGGCCTGGCCCCGAACCTTCCCCCGCGCCGGTTCCGGGACCGCCAACCGGGGGAACCGCGCGGCTGCGGGGTCGCTTCCCCCCCGCCGCCCCGAGAGGCGCAGGCCCGGTCCCGGTCCCGGTCCCCGCTGCCTTCCCACGCCTAGACGGCACCGGCCGCTCCGGCCCGCGGAGCCGCCACCGGGAAACCGGGAGCCGGCACCCCGTGACCGATCAGCTGACCGCCCGCCCCGCCCCGCTCCGCCCCGTGACACCGGCCCCGAGGGCGGCGGCGACCACCTTTATTCGGTCTCTAGCGAGGGGCAGTGGCCGCGGGACCGGCCCCGCAGCGCGGCCCGGGCGCAGCCGGGCGGGGAGGAACGGGCACGGCCAGCGCGGGGCACCGGCACCGACACCGGGACCGGGACCGGACGGGGCGGAGGGGCTGGAGAGGAGACAGGCATAGCCAGCTCGGGGGACAGGGCAAGGGACAGGCACGGCAGTTCCGGGCACGCTGGCACAGGACAGGGGACCGAGGATCAAGCCAGCATAGCCAGCCAAAAGAACAAGGCAGAAGGCAGGCACGGCCAGTGGAGGGGACAGGGCAGGGGACAGGCACGGCTGGCACAAGGGACCGGGGATCAAGCCAGCACAGCCAGCCAAAGGGACAGGGCAAAGGGCAGCATGGCCAGGGCAGGGGACACGCATGACTGCCCCGGGGCACAGGCACAGCCGGCACAGGGGACAGACACGGCCATGCCAGGGTACAGGCACAGCTGGCACAGAGGACAGGGTATGGCCAGTGTGTGGGTCAGGCACAGCCAGAACATGGGACAGGGCAGGGGACAGGTGTGGCCATCCCAGGGAATAGGCACAGCTGGCACAAGGGACAGGGCAAGGGACAGGCGTGTCCAGAACAAGGGATAGGGTGAGGAACAGACATAACCATCCCAGACAGGCAGGGGACAGGCACTGCCATCCCCAGCAGACACCCCAGGGGTCCCTCACCCCAGCCCTGCTTGGGGAAGGGGCCCAGCTGAGCCCCCGGGGCAGCAGCGCAGGGCCCAGCCCCACCAGGGCAGCAGCAATGTCCGAGCAATGTCCAGGGCTGAGCCCAGAGCCCTCTCCACACCGGAGCACGGCAGGGTCCTGCAGGTGAGGCTGTGCCCTCAGAGCGCGCTCTCCTTGCAGGCCCCGCTGAGGCTCCGGGGGCGGCTGCGCTCCAGCCGGCGCGTGGACAGGAGCCGGCGCAGGGACGAGGTGGAGCTCAGATCCCCGCAGCTCTGCAGGTGGATTCCTTCATGGGGCCGCTCTGCCCCCAGCCAGGCACTCCAGGGAACCTGCAACCCACGGGGACAGGCTGCAGCCACAGGGATGGCAGCCCTGCCCAGGGCACCCTCCCGCACTCAGCCCCCTGCGTTCAACCCTCCACGCTCCAGTGCAGCCACAGGTGGCACACGGGGCAGGAGGGCAGAGGTGCCAGGGATGGCAGAGGCGTGCATCATGTGCCCACGCTGGCATTTGGGACAGGCTCGTTCCCGTCAAGGCCTCCTGGGCTGCGCAAGGACTCCGGCATCCCGTAAAGCTGAGTCGCCGGGATGTCCCAGCATCTACCTCCAGGTGCAGTGACTCAGGGGGAAAGCCAAAGCCATTGCAACAGGCATGATTTTCCCACCCGTGGCTCCAGTGGGGATCAGGGAAAAGGAGCTGCCCCCCAGGAAGGGCTGGGCAAGGACAGTGTTTCAGGAAGAACGCTCTGCCTGCAGCCAGGGTGCCAACACAATAGGGGTGTGGCAGGGGAACGGAAACCATGGAAAGGCCAGGGTGGAGGTGCTGATGGGGACAGAAGGGAGAGCGTGGATAGAAGTTCTGTGGGGAGGAGGAGTTGCCCATCCCCTGTGGCTTCCAGAACCCACCTGTTTGTGCCCAGACACCTCCATGCCAGCTGCCAGGCTGCGCTTGGGTCTCTGCAGGAACCTGGCCACCAGCCCCCGGGTGCCCCGGTAGCCCTTGAGGTCCCCCAGGGAGCGGGTGGTTGTCTTTGACAGCTGCTGTGGCACCTTCTTGCAGGGTGGCAGCTTGTTCTTCCCCACCGAGCCAGCCCGGAGCAGCGGCGGGGAGTCACAGTGGGAACGGTGGAGCAGGCAGGCCTCAGAGCACAGCCCTGCAGAGTGAGAGCTGTCAGACAGGACACTGCTCTGACAGACCTGGGACACTGCTCTGACAGATCCATCCCTGCCCTCAGACCTGGGACACTGCTCTGATGGACCTGGGACACTGCTCTGACAGACCTGGGACACTGCTCTGACGGACACGGGACACTGCTCTGATGGACACGGGACACTGCTCTGACAGACCTGGGACACTGCTCTGATGGACCTGTCCCCACTGTCAGACCCAGAACACTGCTCCAACAGACCCAGGACACTGCTCTGACAGACATGGGACACTGTTCTGATGGACCTGGGACACTGCTCTGACAGACCTGGGACACTGCTCTGATGGACCTTGGACACTGCTCTGATGGACCTGTCCTCATCATCAGACCCAGGACACTGCTCTGACAGACATGGGACGCTGCTCTGATGGATCCATCCCCACCATCAGACCTAGGACACTGCTTCAACACACCCAGGCCACTGCTCTGATGGACCTGTCCCTGCTGTCAGACCCTAGGACACTGCTCCCAGCAGATCTACCCTCACAGGCCTGGGGTGCTGCTGTCTCCCATCCCCAGTCAGCAGGAGCAGTCCCACCTCTGGTCCCCATTGTCCAGGCCCAAGCAGGGTGAGCTCAATCCCCAGAGGGCTACAGACCCTCCCCATGCCCCCTTTCTATCCCAGTAGATCACAGTGCCCTGACCTGTATCAGCGGAGGAGTCGGATACGGTGTCCTCCAGTGCTTTGGTATAAAGTACTTCTCTGAAATCTGCTGGGAGCAGAGAGAGCCCTCAGGCCTCAGCAGCTGTGCAGACCCCAGGCAGCCCAACCCTCCGGCCCCCCAGGCCAGCAAACCTCCCCTGCTCCCCCCATTCCTTCCCAGACTGGCTCTAATCCCATCTGGCCACAGAAAAACATCCAAACCCTGCGGCACATCCCGGCTGCACCGCACAGACCCTGCCACGCACCCACCCTGTCCCGCCGGCCGCTGTCACCTACCGGCACGGCCGGCCATGGGGACACCGGGGTCACTGTGTGACCTCAGCAGCGGGCGCGGGGCCAGCCCCGGGGCCGGGGACGATGGGCAGGAGGTCTCGCTGTTGCGCCGGGGGCGGCCGGGGCCGGTATCCGGGGGGCGGCCGCCCCCACGCCCCTGCAGCGAGGAGCCCTTGTCCTTGAGCCGCACCTCGGGGAAGCAGGGCCCGGCGCAGCGGCCCGGCCCCGCCAGCCGGTTGCAGCTGTGCGTGACGGCTCCCCGCACCAAGATGCCGTCGTGGCCGGGCTCGGCGGTGGAGCAGGAATAGGATCGCTCGCCCCGCACTCGGGGCTGGGGAGTCTCCTCGAAGGGGCCCTGCAAGGCCAGCGTGGGGCTGCGCGCGTGGTGGCTGCACCGCACGCAGTCCACGCTCAGGCAGTAATCGGCGCGGCTGCGCTGGATGGAGCGGAACAGGACGAAGTCCACGGAGCGCATGGAGCCCTGCAGCTCCAGCAGACACGAGTCCTCCGAGGGGCTGCTGTCCCCGGGGATGTCCATGATCTCGGACATGATCAGGGACCCGCTGTCCATGGATACTGCAAGGAGCAGATGGGCACCGCTGAAGAGATGGACCTGCTTTGGCCCCGCTCCCGTCCCCTGTGCCCGGGGGAGCGCTCACCTTCTCCGCTGAGCACGATGGAGGGGACGCGGTCGCAGTCACAGGTGCAGGCGTGGGAGCCCTCTGTCAGCTGCGAGTCGAACAGGGTGGCCTGTGGGACAGCACGCTCAGGGCTCAGCTGAGCAGGAACCCACCCTGCCCACGGCCCCACGGCCCCCACCTGGCTGTCTCCCCGCAGCCCCATCACAGTCTCGTACGATGGGGGGAAGTCGGTTGGGTAGAGGGGCACGGGGCTGTCCATGGAGCCGTTGTAGGTGATGCTGCAGAGGCAAGAGCAGAAAAGCCACACTGGGTGGGACAAGCCCAAGCTGGGGGCACACGGGCCCCCCACCCCACCAGCCTTGCTCGCAGCTGGTACCTCTGTGCATCCGTCTCAGAGCTGCAGGTGTACTCAGGTGGGTAGTAGGGGGGCGGTGGCACCGGGGGAACAAATTCCTCGAAGTCCATCATGCTCTGCAGAAAGGTGTCGGGTGGGGATGTGCATTCCAATGTCACAGAGCTCGAGCGTTGTGGGACCAGCTGCAGGGAGAGGGGGGAGCTGAGACCTCCTGCCCGCAGATCCAGCAAGGGATGTGCATCCTGGGCTTTAATCTGCACCCAGCTGGGGCCAGGTCCTGCCCTGGCACCCCAGGGACCAGCACAGCCTGGGAACGCTGCTCCCCAGCCCTGTCTGCTCCTGGGGCCAGAGCTGGGACTCACCACGTGGACGATGTCAAGGGAGAAGATCTGGATGCAGCACACGACAGCAGAGAGTGTGCAGATGATGGTGGAGAAGATGGTCAAGCCACAGACACTGAAGAGGAGATCCTGGGGAGCAGTGGGGTGAGCTGCAGAGCCTGCAGAGCGTGGCCGGGTGTGCGGCCGCTTCCCAGGGAGCCCTCGCATCCCCCTGCTCCTCCACCTTGAGTGCCACACGGATGCTCCGGCAGTTGGGGTTGGGGAACATGGTCAGCATCTCGCTCTGCTGGCTGCACGAGGCGGGTGGGGGCTCCGAGCGGGCCTGGCAGCAGACACACGTGTCCCTCTCCTGGGGACGAGAAACACCGTGAGGAAGCTCTGGATGCCGTGCTATATCCCCTGAGAGCCACCAGCACATCCCCCCACCAGACGCCAGCTCTGCAGCTCCCCCTGTCCCCAGAGCCCCACAGCCAGGGACGAGCCGTGCTCGGAGGTCCGGGGGTCGCTGGGGCTGCCCCTGCCCAGCCTCACCCTCTCGCAGGCCTCCAGGGTCTTCACCAGCTGCGCGTTCTGGCACGACAGGATGGAGCCGGCGAGGCTCAGCATGACGCCCAGCACCGACAGCAGCGTGAAGAAGGCGATCTGCAGTGAGAGGAGAGGGGCTGCCGGCTGCACAGGGCCGCGGAGCAGGGAGCCGGCACACGCTGCTGCGCACCCGAGGGCACGAGCGGGGGCTGCTCGGCCTCCCCATCCTGGGCTCCCCCGCCTGTGGAAGGGTGTCCCCCCCAACACCTACCACCAGGGTGAGCGGCCGCTTCCAGGAGATGATGCCGACGAGCCCGGACAGCGCCAGCTGCAGATTCCCAAGCCCCGGGGTGAGCACAGGGAGAAGGCACTGTTAGGCAACGGGGCCCCGAGCAGCCCCTGCCCACAGGCAGAGCCCCCCAATTCCCGCAGGCCTGGAGCCATCCCAGGAGCAGCGGGGCTGAAGGAGCAGCCCTGGCGCCACAAGACGAGAGAAACTGCTGATTCAGGGCCTGGGGACTGCGGGCTGCTCTGGCTGGACAGCAAACCCAGGCCAGGATCCGTGCTGCAGGGTCACCATGGGGGACCCCAGGTGCTGCCCTCACCCCGATTGGCAGCAGACAGAGCAGAGCCCCCGTCACCACCCTGTCATCACTGTGGTGCCCCCACACCCCTCCCTGCCCTTGGCTGCATATCCCGGGCAGTTCCCTGCACCGCTCGGGGGTCCCCATCCCTCACAGTCACCCTGGGGGAGCCCTTGGGATTTTCCCACAATGCACTGCGGCAGCCACGGGCCGAGGGTGGGGGGAGCAGCGGGGCTGCCCTCCCCAGGGACCGGCGGCAAGCTCGGCCCCCGAGGAGCCCCCTCCCCGCGCCGCCCCGGCCCCGCACTCACCGAGAAGCCGGCCCAGGACGGGCAGGACTGACGGATTTTAGTGGAGGGAGTGATGGTGGCCGCCACCAGGCTGAAGGTGACGATGAGGACGCCCAGGATGGCTTGCACGAGACCCAGGACCAGCAGGGCCTGCAGCCAGGTGCGCTGGAGGCGGAGATGGGTGAGGCTGCGGGAGCTGCGGCCGGTCAGCGAGCGGCTGGAGTCGGTGGGGGAGGGCATGGCCGCGGCGGGCGGCGGCTCGGGACCGGCCCCGGAGCCCCGGGGCAGCCGGCGGCACCGCGCCAGGACCGCGGGGAGCGGGAGCAGCCGCTCTGCGGGAACGGGCCGGGCTCCACCTTTCGGCCTGCCGGAGGATGCTGACGGTGGCTCTTCACTGCCCCGGGCGGGGGGGCTCGGGCAGCGCCCACGGCCACGAGGAGCCAGGGCCGCCAGTAGCTCCGCGGAGAACAGAACCGGCCTCGCCCGTCCCTGCGCACCCGGGCTGGGGCCGGCCTAGAGCCGCCGGCCGGAGACGGAGCGCGGCCCCGGGACCGCCGCCTCCTCCCTGGCCGTCGGTGGAGCGCCGGGCTCCCGCCGGGAGATCATCCCGCCCCGCGGGGTCCGAGAGCCGCCGCCCGGGACGCGGCCCCCGGGGCAGCGCCAGCAGGCGGGAGCCGCGGTCCGGACCGGAGCATCCTCCGCGGGCGGTGGGCGCAGAGCCGGGTCCCGCTACCGGGCCGGTACCGCTAGGGGCGGGCGGCTACCGGCGCTCGGTCCGCCCCGCGCCCCACAGCCCCGGCGCCGCTCGGGGAAGCCGGGTCGGCGGAAGGCTGCGGGCGAGCATCGCCGCCGCCGCGCCCTCCGGGATGCCCGGGGCCGCGGCTGGAGGCGGGCGGCGAAGCGCCGGGAGCTGCGGGGAAGGTCCCACACGCCGGCGGCTGCTTGGCCGCGCCCGCCCCGGGGCCGCCCCTGTGCGGAACGACGGGAGCTGTAGTCCACCCACACCACCCCCGGGAGCTGCGACACCGCTACCGGCCCCGCCGCTCCCCCCCAGCCCTGGTCGGCGCACGGAGATGGCGAAAGAACAGAGTGAACCTTCATTTATTCCTTAAATAAACCGGGAGGCGGTCGGGGAACAGCACACGGGGAGCAGCGGAGGAGGCGCGGACCCCCAGAGGAGCCCACGCCGCAGCAGGACGGGGAGGGCACCGGCCCCCACAGCTGAAGGCACAAAGCCTCTCGCCAGCCCCGGAGCTGCAGGGACAAACCGGGAGCATCCGAGAGGAGATGGAGTGAAGCAGAATGCATGAAACCTGTCCTGGGGATCCCCAGGGACACCGGGACAGGGGACAGAGCGCAGGTAAGGGGGACACGGGGCTGCACGCAGGGATTTGCCCCCACCGAGGAGGGTGAAGGCCCTGGCTGAAGGGTCCTGGGGGGAGCAAGGGGTCACAGTCCTTGAAGCAGATGGGGAGGGGGACTGGAGGAGCTGTTCACCTCTCCCTGGAGGCGAGTGGGAGCCATGTGAACACCAGGGCTGCTCCTCAGCACCCAGCCTGGCTTTGGGGTCCACATGGGCTAAAGGCAGGATCCCCACAGGCAGCAGCTGCCCGAGCTCTGCCTGTCCCTGCCCTGCTCTCCTCATCCCTGGTCCTGGAGAGAGGGAGAGGATGGGGAAAGGGACAGGACAAAAGGACGACACACCCTGGGGAAAGCATCAGCCCCATCCTCATCCCACTGGAGCAAGCCCCAGGACGGGGAGGGGGATGACGTTCTTGGCAGAGCATGGGGGTCCCTGGGCACACAGGGGGCCCTCCACACCCCAGGGCACACAAGTGTCATCACCAGGTGGAGAAACAGGAGAGCACAAGGAAGGCAAGTGACCGTTCCAGTCCCTGGAAGCAGCATTCCAGCCATCTGGAGGAGGCTCCTGCCCCCAACAGCTGGTGCTGGAAGGGAGGGTGATGGCAAGCTCAGGGCTCGGCCGCAGCACTTCCCACCCTGCTCCCCCCAGTCTGCTGAGGGGAGGGGACCAGCACAAACCAGAACAGCCTCTGTCCGTGAGGAAAGGGGGTTAAGAGCAGCAGACGATTCAGGCACCAGCACTTCCAAGCTGGGATGAGGCAGCCTCTGACAGCTGATGCAGACGCACAGGGATCCAGTGAAAGTGCAACTCGGATTTCCTCTTCCTTGGGAAGAGCCCGCGTGCGCCAGGGAGGCAGGGCCGGGCACGGCTATGGCGCGCGGAAGGCGTTGGTGGCCGCGCCCGCAGCGGCGTTGGCCGCGGCCGTGCGCACGGCCTGGTTGGAGAAGACCCCGGCCGCAAACTCCTCCTGAGCCTTCTGGAAGCTGGCGCCCGTCCGGCGGTACAGAGAGTGGATCTGGAGGGCAGGAGCGGGCTGGGGTCAGGGCTGGGGCTCCAGGGCCCTCGTAAACGGAGGTTTACAGCCCAAACCTCCCCCAAAGGGAGCCAAAGGCTTTGATCCTAACCCACCTTTTTCAGCATAATGATCCCCAACACAGCCACTCCAGTGAAGGACAAGGACACCAGGATCATCATCACAGCCACAGCTTTGTTAGTCCGCAGTGCTATCAGGCTCAGGATCCAGCCACTGCAAAACAAGAGGCTGTTGTCCCCAGGTTCCCTCTCCCCCACCCACCTCTTGCCTTTCCAGGGTCAGCACATGGCGCACCTGAATCCCCAGTTTGGGATGCCAATGGCCTGCAGCACGTACATCACGTTCTGGGCAAAGAAGACGAAGAAGAAGACAAAGAAGTTGAAGGAACTGTCGCTCCTGGGAGGAAGAGATGGGCGAGGTTAGGCCACAGAAGAAAGCTCACAAACCTTCCTTAAAGCAGGAGACACGGGGGGAACAGGGAGCTCGGGGTGGAACCACCACATCCCACAGAGCCCCCAGGAGCTGGAGCAGGGCACACACGGTGCAGGGACACACCTGAAAGCTTTGTACATTGGCCGATACCAGCAGACGAAGGAACAGGGCGTGTAGAGCAGAGCCCAGAGGATGGAGAGGCCAAACCCAGAACCAGACGAGGGGTCCACGCAGAACCAGGCGAGCGAGGACAGGAAGTTCAGGAAGAGAGCAATGGTGCTGGCTGAGGGAGAGGACAGCGCTCAGGAGCCAGAGCCAGGCTCCCACAACCCCCACAACCACCTGTTCATCCCAATTTCCCCAGAGCAGCAGCACATTCATCCTTCCACCTCCTCCCAGGCTCTGCCCCGAGGTTCCCGTGGAGACTCACCCATCCAGAGGTAGTACATGGTCGTGACTGTCTTCTGGAAGTCAGCAGGGATCTCCACGGGGATGTCCTGGTAGAAGCAGGGCTTCACCGGGCAGAAGGACGGCAGCGGGGGCCAGTTGTTGAGCCTCGCTGTGGACAGAACCGGGTGAGGAGGAGCGAGGATGGGTCCCTCCCCAGTCCCTCCCCAGCCCCGCAGCCACTCACTCTGGGAACCGCCGAGGGCCGCGTTCTGCAGCTCCCGCTCCCGCCGGTCCAGCTCCTCCGCTTTCCGGTTCAGCTCCTCCTGCCGCTTCAGCAGCTCCGCCGTGGCGGCGGCGGCCGAGGCCTGCGGAGGGGGGGATACAAACCCTGGGCTCCCACCGGCGCCCGTGTCCCCCCGGCCCGCCCGGCCTGGCGGTGCCTCCCCCCGTACCTGCGAGCCGTAGGAGCCGTAGTTGCGGGGCTCGGTGGGGCTCGCCTTCCGCGGGGGCTGCGCGGCCGCCGGTACCGGGGGCGGCGGCGCTACCGAAGGGGTCTGGAACGGCGGCGGTGGCTGCAGGGGAAGAGGAGAGAGGTGAGACTGCGCCGGCAGCGGAGAGGGCTCCGGTGCCCGGGAAGAAGCTCCGGTGCACGGGCAGGCCCCGGTCTCCGGGCAGGCCCCGCCGCTCACCGCGTCGCTCTCGAAGGGGTTGTAGCCATCCAGCACAGCGCCGGACCGGGCCTGCAGCGCCGTGGGGTCCTGGAAGGGGTTGTCCGGGAGCACCGCGGGGCCACCGCGTTGGGCCATGGCCGGACCGGGACCGGGAGCGCGCTGGACCCGCGGGATCCGCGCCGCCGCCGCCGCC
>NC_031793.1:147016-159298 GCF_001522545.3 Parus major | reverse complement strand
CACCGCCCCCCGGTTCTGGGGCTCCACCGCCCCCCGGTTCATCGGCTCCTCCTGCGTGTCCCCCCGAGAGGCTCCCTGCTCTTACCGGGCGGCCCGGTGCCGTTCGCCCTCCCCAGGCGTTATCCCGGGGGCCACTCCAGCAGCTGTCACCGAGCCGCCCCGACAGCCAGCGAGGGACTTGCGGCACGACGAGCACTTGGGGAATTTCTCTTGTGTCTCCTGGACCAGTTATTTATAGGAATCTCCAAATCCATCCAGTCCAGCTGCCCCTGGACTGCACAGTGACCCTCTCCCGAACAGGGATTCCTCAGCACCACGGGGGCAGGACATGCACCCTGTCCCCCCCCAGCTCCCAGTGCTCGGCAGACTGAAAATACTCTGAACAGACTTGGAGTGACACATGAACCCCACAGGTGAGCTCCCACCTCAACCCAAACCTGGAGCTGCTCCTGGCAGAGGTACAAGCTGTGGATTTGGGTTTTGGACACACCAGCATGAATTTGGTATTTTCTTTATAGTCTAAGGCAGACCACAGTCATTTGAATTCTCCTCCAGCCTCAGTGCAGGGCTGGGCACACGGGCACTGGGCAGGATCTGCCTCTGCAGCCTCAGGAGGCGAGTGAGGGCTCCCAGCCCAAGCTCGGTGAGTTGGGATCACAAGCCCATGGAGAGCCCTCAGTGTCACCCTGCCCGAGACTCCCCACACCCACTCCAGGTGAAACCAGACATTTCCTTCCCCCCCTGCATAGTGACAGCCTGCCAAGGGCCAGGACACCCTGGCAGAGCCTGACGGTGCCACAGCAGAGCGTTAAGCAGAGCACATCTGTCACCCACACCCTAGTGACACTCTCCCCTGCCATCAGCTGTGACACAGCCCCACCTGCCCAGGGACCAGCCCAAAGCAAGGCCCAGCCTCCCTGCAGAGCTGGGAAGAGCCAAGAAGACACAAGACAGCCCTGGGGCAGATATAGGACAGCTGGATGTGGGACAGCCCAACAGCCACCACCAGCAGCCAGTGCTCCCCCCTAAGGCTGAGAGGTTTCTCCAGGGAAGGGCTCCACTGTCCTTTCCCTGCCTCCCACACCAACACTGGACCCAGGGCACAAGGAAAGGGCCAGTCCATGGTTTTCTGCCCCCCACACCAGCATCTACTCAGGTCCTGCTGCAGCCCTGACAGGCAAAAGCAGCTCCTACTCAGTGTAGGCTTGGGAGGAATGGTGCAGGTGGATAGAGCTGGACCACAAAGTTCCTTTCATCCCTCTCCTTCCCCCCCCAGGGCACAGTAGAACGACCCCAAGCAGCTGCTGTCGGGCCAAACCCAGATGAGGTGCTTTATTCACTTCATCTTTATTTTTCACAAAGACTGTACAAAATTCTTATAAAACTCTGGTGTGGGGATGGGCTATGACATTGATCCAAAAAATAATTCCCATGCAGTCCCACCAGTTCCATAACTTACAAGGAAACAGATAAGCTACAGAGAGCTGCAAGTCCTGGAGTATTTACACCGAGGAGGGCAGAACAGGAGACAAAGCAACACGAGAGGTATTTACAGCACGGACACACAGGCCCCCTCACCTCACGAGAACGGCAGCAGCGACAGCAGGTCAGGCCCGTGGTGCTCCCAGGCCGACAGAGAATCTGGGCTATTTACAGTATCTCACATATTAACAGCTTTACAAATGTGTCCAGGAAGTTCATCTCATGTATAAAAAAAAAAAAGCACCAAGTGTCTGAATAGAAATCACACAGGCCTCCACGGGGGCTAGAATCCGAGGGCTGGCTGGCACCTGTGGCGTCACCGGCTGATGTCCCGGCTCGAGTCCCACATTTTTGTGCTGGGCTCCATGCCCAGCATGTCAAAGAAGGGGTGCTTGAGGGCCTCGGCCAGGGTGACACGCTTGGACGGCTCGTACTCCAGCATGCTCTCGATGAGGTCAAACAGGCGGTGATGGTCCTCGGCCTCCGAGGTCAGGTATCGCTGCCAGGTGGAGGGGGAAGGTGAGGTTCAAGGCTACACCCTGTCCTGGGATGTTCCCTGGGCTCACAGGCTAAGCTGGGGAAAGGCTGGTGTGTTCAGACCATCACTCAGCCTGGAGCTGAACTCTGTGCTCCTCTACCCAGAACTGACAGATTTTCACGCACCCTCCCTTCCCCAGGCACTTCCTGAACTTTCCACACCCTCTCTGTCCTCCACTTCAGATTAAGCTCAGGTTGCTGCAGCTTCCTATTCCTGGGACAGCCAAGGTTCCCCTCAACCACACTGGTCTGAGCCTTCTGCTGGCCCAAGCTTGCCCAGAGGGAGAACCTGAGGAGGGGCCAAGCTGCCTTACCCGCAGCGGTTTGCAGTTCTCCCGGACATAGCGTCCAGCTGAGGTGTTCTCATCCCAGTCCAGGCGGCCGTGGTAGAAATATTTCTGTTTCCTGTCAGAGGAACAGGTGGGAACAGGTTACACCTGAGCACAACACACCCTCCAGCAGCAGCAGCAAGGTGCCAGCCCCAGTGGGACACAGCTGGCTGGCTCAGCAGATAAAGTGGGATCCCCCAGGGAGAACCACTGTCCCTGGAGCAGGAGGGTTGGCAAACCTGCAGTGCCCAGCTGGCCTTGCTCACCTTGTCTTCCGGACCATCCGAGAAGGAATTGGCCCCAAGATCCTCTCCATCATGGCCAGGTGCTCTCGGTTGTCATGTGTCTGGGAGGGAGGAATGTAAAGGGAAGGCATGGAATAGATTCCAGTGGTTCTGCCTCCAGCCCTGGGTATTCCCCCACCCAGAACCCCTTCTGAGCCAACACCTCGGGTTATCTCTACAACACTGCAGTGATGGAGGGACCCCCATCAGTTCCAGGCCTCTGGGCTGTGCTGGGAATCCAGCATCATCTCCCAGTTGGGAAGTACCCACACAACACAGTTCTCACCTGGAAAAGGGTGAAACCCACATAATACTCAAAGATGATGCAGCCAATACTCCACACATCACAGGGTTGGCTCCAGCCAAGCTCTGAAAAACAATGTTGTTTAAATAAATAATCCAGTTACAAGCCAAGAATTCAAATCCCTCTTCCTTTTAAAAATAAATAACTGAAAAAACATGTCCTATTCCAGCCAGGCTCCTGGTGCTCTGCAGGCAATATACTGCCGAGCTGGCAGCAATGCCAAACCAGCAGCTGACAACCATGGAATCATCAAGGTTGGAAAAGACCTTCAAGATCACTAACTCCATTCTGTGACCAATCCCCACCTTGACACCCAGTCCAGGACACCAAGTGCCACATCGAGCCCTTCCTGGGAATGTCCAAGGACTCCAAACCTCCCTGGGCAGCCCCTTCTAATGCCTGACCACACTTTCCAGGAAGAAATTCCTCCTGATGTCCAACCCTGGAAGAACTTGAGGCCATTTCTTCTTGTCCTGTCCCTTGCTCCCTGGGAGCAGAGCGCAATTCCCCATCAGGAAGTTGTGGAGAATGAGAGGGGTTCCCCCTGAACCTCCTTTTCTCCAGGTGGAACAAACCCAGAATAATGACAGGTGTGTAACCATGGCCTTCCCAGGAAACAGCACTGCAGAGCTGTTCAATAAAGCACTTCCCATCTCCCAGGGCAAACCCAGAAAGCTCCTGAATGATGTGGAAGCCCAAAACTCAAAGCAAAATAAAAGTGGGTAGTGCCCTCTTGGGGCACACCTACCCAGGATGACTTCAGGGGCCCGGTAGTGCCTGGTGGAGACAATGGTGCTGTGATGCTCGTGGTCAAATGTGGCGCTGCCAAAGTCCACCACTCTGATGGCCGTGCTCTTCACACTCCGCTCGTCCCGCTTCTGCAGGGGGCAGAATGGGATCCATCACCAGGGAGCTCCAGCCCCTTCCTTACATAGCTGAGGACACCACGGGAGGGGAAAGCATTGGCAGCCCCACAGCTCAGCCCCAAACAAGCTCCCACCACCAGCCAGCTACACCTGGGGTCACCATGGCTCACTCAGCACTGGCAGATCATGCGAAGCCCTGATGGACTGCAGGGAGTCCACATCCCCTGGGGCTGTGTCTGACCCCTCTGGCAAGGTCAGGGACACCAAGAATCCAAGAGGAGACCCAAGTCGAGGCAGTGTTACCTTTTCCAGGTTGTAGGAGAGCTCATAATCAGAGTTCACGAAGAGGATGTTCTCTGGTTTGAGGTCAGTGTGGGTGAGTTTATTGTCGTGCAGAACTGAGGGAGCAAAGACAATCAGGGGTGAGGGCAGAGTAGCAGAGCAAGGCTGCACCCCCCAAAAAGCCATCACTGGTACAGTTTGCTCATACTGGCACCAGCTTAACCCACATTTCAACCTGGATGTGAACAGCCAGGCAAAGCCCAGGCCATGATGCTCCAGTAGAAGCACAAAGATTTATTGTATTGATCGCCAGAAGGTTCAGGGGGGTGGATGCTGGAGTGCTCTGAGCTACTGCCAGCCCACAAGCATCAGAAAATGAAGAGGATTCATTCCCAGAGGGGCAGGAAGGCTCAGACTCAGAACCACAACAAATACTTCTTGCTCTGGACCACCAGTTGCAGAAGTGGAACTGACTGAGCTCCCCAGGTCAGGGCAGAGCAGGGGAGAGCAGCAGGGAACACTTACACTTCACAGCCTGGCACACCTGGAAGGCCATGTGCCGTACTTGGTGGATGGGGTAAGGCAGGTAGTTGTTATCCTTCAGGAAATCGAAGGTGCTGAGCCCCAGCAGCTCGAAGGAGATGCACATGTGGCCATGGTAGTCAAACCAGTCAAACATCCTGACACAGAGACTGACAGAAACATTCCAGTTGGTAACAGCTCTGCAGGCACCGCTCAGCTGGGTCACACCTGCATCAGGCTCCTCCTTTCCCAGCTCAGTCTGTATCCCACAGCAAGCTAAGATGCTTCCAAAACTATCTAGGATCACATTCAACCACACAACACCAAGCACTTGTTCCAGCCCAGCCCTGAAACTGGCCCTTCCTGCTGAACACCAAGAGCACACTCACTTTGTGTTCTCGGGATCCTTCTCGTTGATTTTCTCCAGCACGTTGATTTCCAGTCGAGCAGCCTCTTTGTATTTCTCCACGTTTTTAATGATTTTCAGAGCAACACGTGCACCGCCCCTGTGGGAGAACAGCAAGCACAAGGTGAGTCCTGAGTGGGTAAGAGGGGCTGTGCCCTGTGAAAGGGACCTTCTGACCAGCCTCCCCAGCCTTGCTCAAGCAGGTTATTATTAAGGGGTGTCCACCAAAGCTGTGCCCTTTCCCTCCCTACAAAACATCCCTGCAGCTTCCCCCAGCACATGGGCAACACCGAGGGTGAGAGCCTGGAGCAGCAGAAAACCAAGAGACTGATTTTCACCCCCAGGCTCCCATGTTATGCCCAAAAGGCTCCGTTGCCAGCTGTGGTCTCTCCTTTTCCCACATACCTCCGGTGATCCATGCACTGCACCACTCTGCCAAACGTGCCTTCCCCCAAGGTGCTGATAATCTCATCTGGGAGGGAGAGAAGGAGAGGGAAGGAGCTGAGAGAGGGAGCAGGACCTGGCTGCAGCAATACACAGGGCAGAGGAGAATGCATTGCAACACCTAACCTGCACACAGCTGGAGAGACCGGAGCAGCGGAAGGCTGACACCGGCTGCACAAGGCAGCTGCCCTAATTCCCTGGCACTTCAGTAACAATACACAATATAAACGTAGCTTTAACAAAAGGGGAAGGAAAAGGAGAGGGTTTCTCTTTAATAAACAATGAAAATAAAATGAAACAGAAAGATAAGACAGATCTGCGACTGCGATGGGAGCTTAACTAGAGAGCTAAATTATGTTACGATTTGGCTGTACATCTTTCTTGTAGCCAGTCGCCGACGCGATAGATCAGATGCCCCTCGTCGTCGTCCTCCACACTCTTGGCCCTTCTGCTGCTCTGTCGACTCCGCTGCTGGCCCAGGCAGACAGGGAATTCATCATTCACCAATCAGATTTTCAAACCAGCGCAGCAGCCAGCGTCACGCATTGGTTGGTTTGGAAATTCACATGGTTGTTTGAGGAGGGGTTGCAGGAGGAGATTCCCAGCCAATTCATACGGCACAGAGGAATATATAACGATAGGGATATTGCAAGGGAACATGTCAAGATACAACACACTAGCTCAGAAAAGAAAAAAACAGTTTGCTTTTCGTTGTAGCAAAAAAAAAAAAAATTAAAAAAAAAAGGAAAAGAAAAAAATAAGAAAAAAATAAGAAAAAAAAGAACCTACAAACAGCCCCAACCCGAACCAGCGTGACAGCAGAGCTGTCAGAGTGAGGGAGCTGAGGGCATGGAAGGGGCCGGCTGCTCTCGCTCCCATGGGGGCTCAGAGAGGAACAGCACCGGCCTTCGGGTCCTGGGGACTGCCTGAGCACGCCGAGGGCCAGAGGCCACGGGGAGGGGCTCCCGGCAGCCCCACGGCTGCCACAGAGCAGGGGCAGCAGGAGGCAGGTGCCAGGAGGTCCTGCACAAGCCCAGGCTGCCCCCACAGGCACCCCCATCCCACTCCAATAACCGCCCACACAGCTTCCCCCAGCCCCGACACTCAGGGAAAGATGAATTCTGAGAATTCAGAAAAGCAGCTCTAGATACAATGATCCATCCAAAACCGAAAGTTTGCAGTGACTGCCTGGGGAAAGACGGACACTTCTTCCTAGACCCTCCCCCAAAGAAGCTGATCCTGGAAGGACTAACTTCCAGAAGAGAAGCAGAACCCAACAGGGAACAGGGACAGCCTGGGATGAGGCAGATAAGAGGTTTATGCCAGAGAAGAGAAATTCCTGCCTCCGGTTCCTCAGCTAAGTGTCCCCATACCTGGGAGCAACCGGCCAGCAGACTTGGGACCCAAATCCAACCCCCAGTCCCCTCCCTGGACACAGAGCCAGAACAGACCAGACAACACGAGAGCTCCACACACAGAGCAGAGAACGTGTCTGAGGTCTAACAGAAGTGGAAGGTGAACAGCAGAACAGACAAGAAGAGAAAGCCAGGAATGCTGCCAGGAAGAGCCTGGGATGGTTCTGCCTCCACCTGAGCTGAGTGGTCCAAAAGCTCTGCTCCTCTGCAAAGCCCCTCACATGACACCCAACATCAGCTGGGCCCACCCAGGAGGATCCTGCTCTGGAGCAGGTTCTAACCCTCAGAGCCAGGGGCTTCCTGCCACAGCCCGAAACAGGCACCCACAGGGGCAAGTCACCTGTCACAGGCTCTCTGGGACTGGGACCAGCTGAGCGCTGGCTGTTTGAGCTTCACACAAATCCTGCCTGGCTGGGGCTCCTACACAGCGCTCCACGAGCATCACCGAACGGGAGGAGATGCAGCACCACCCTGGGAACCCGCCAGCCTTGCGGGGCACTCCTGTCCTCCCACCTGAGCGGGCAACACTGAGAGAGGCTCTGAGCCACCCGTGGCCAGCTGGCACAGGGCAGCGCCAGCCACGGCGCACAGGGATGCGCGCAGGAACGCTCTGCACCAAAAGTTCTCTAACACACGGTTCAAGCCGAGTCCGAGACAGCGTTAGAAAGTGAGTTTTCTACTTACCCAGCTCAGCACCTGGGAGAGAAAGGTTACAGGGCAGGTGTGGCACAGCAGGATACTCACCGATGAGGAGCGGCTAAAGGACCGGCTGCGGCGCCGCCTCCGCCTGTGCTTACGCCGGCTGCTTTTGCAGCTCCGGTAGCTGCCCTCGCGGTCCCGGGAGCGCCGGTACTCGTAGGAATGTCGGTACTCGGGCTCGTAGTAGGCATCGCCCCGCTCGCGGCTGTAGTCGTTGCGCCGGTAGCTGTCACAGTAACGCCGGTCGTAGGCCCTCCGGTCTGCAGAGTGGTCGTCGTAGCTGGGCAGGGGGATGTGGAGGGGAACGTTGGAATGGATTTGAGGATCAAGATCACCTCTCACTAGAGCAGATCTCCTTGTCCAGCCTGGACTTGAACACTGACGGGTTTGGGGCATCCACATCCAACCTGTCTGCCTGTATCTCACCACCATCACAGAGAAGATTTTCTTCCTAATGTCTAGCCTAAATTTTCTCTCTTGCAATTTGTACCCATTACTCCTTGTCCTATCACTACAGTTCCTCATGGAGGATCCCTCTCCACCTTCCTTATAGGCCCCTCTAAATACCGGAAGGTGCTGTGACAACCTTCTCCAGGCTGGAAAACTCTCCCAGCCCAAATTCTCTCAGCCTGTCTCCATAGGGAAGGTGTTCCATCCCTCTTAACAACTTCCCAGCCTCCTCTGGACCTGTTCCAACAGTTCCATGTCCTTATTACATGGGGAACACCAAAATTTTGCAGTGCTCCAGGTGTCTCACAAAAGCACAGTAGAGGGGATACACTCAATGCTGGCAGCTCCAGGGGCACTGGCAGCTGAGGGGTGGAAGCCCAAGGCAAGAAGCCATGAATTGCCAACCCTTTGCATAACAAGGGGGACAGGGGCTTGTGTCCCAGCCAGGTGAGGGACGCTGAAGGACACTCGGAGCTGAGGACCCCACATCTTCCTCAACTGACACTGTGAAGGGATCAGTGGGTCCTTTGCTCAGGACCCTTCCTTGAAGGCACCAGCTAGAGCTGTTACTTTGTTATTGCACCAAGATTAAACTATTTTTAAGGACTGAGACATCTGACACTGCTGTGAGAAATGGGGGTTGAGCCAGTAAGCAAACTGGTCTGACTGGGAGTGTGGAGTGGGTATGGAGTCAAACAGACTTGAGTCACTGAAGCACTGCAAAGGGGTCTCAGTCCCAGCTCAGGTGGTGGAGTGGCACTGCCAGAGGGGCTCCTGGGTGGTCAGACAGGGAAGTTTCCCCAAGAGAGGAGTGATTGTGTTTGGTGACAAGCACTGTCCAGGCTGTAACAGCTCAGAGCAGGTCCAGGTCACATGGAACCTGGGTGAGGATGGATGACTAGGCCATGATTAAGGGACTGGAGCATCTCTCTTAATGAGCAGAGACTGTGAGAGATGGGCCTCGTTAGTCTGGAGAAGACTGAGAGGAGTCTTAAATCTCATAACTGCACATTAGTATCTCCAAGGCAGGGTCAGGATGGTGCCAGACTCTTTTTCAGTGGTGCCCAGCAACAGGATGGGGAGCAATGGCCACAAACTAAAACACATCACATTCTACCTCAACACAAGGAAGAAGTTCTTCCCATGGAGGGTGGCAGAGCACTGGAACAGCTTCTCAGAGCGAGCACGGGGTCACCCTCTCTGGAGACATCCCAAACCCACCTGGGTGACCCCAGAGGTCCTTCCCAACCCAACACCTCAGTGATTCTGTGCAACAGGGCAGGTGTGAGCCCCACTCACCTCCGGGATCGGACGTGGTAGCTGTCCTCCCGCCGGTGCCGCCGGTCCCGCTCGCTGCTGCTGGACCGGGACCGCGTCCGCCGCCGCTTGTGCTTGCGGCTCCGGTAGCGCTCGTGGTAACTGCCGCGGCTGCTGCGCTCCGACGAGCGGTACCTTCGGGAGTGCGGCATCTGTGGGGACAGCAGGGACCCTGTGAGCCACCCCTGGGGATGGCAGGGACCCCGTGAGCCACCCCTGGGGATGGCAGGGACCCCGTGAGCCACCCCTGGGGATGGCAGGGACCCCGTGAGCCACCCCTGGGGATGGCAGGGACCCCGTGAGCCACCCCTGGGGATGGCAGGGACCCCGTGAGCCACCCCTGGGGATGGCAGGGACCCCGTGAGCCACCCCTGGGGACGGCAGGGACCCCGTGAGCCACCCCTGGGGATGGCAGGAGCTGCACTAACAGCTGCATGGCACAGGAACCGGGCAGAGCAGGGAGGTCACCAGCAGCACGTGTTAGTGTGCCAGGGAATCTGAGTGAGAGGGGAGGAACCTCTGAGAGATCCCAGAGCCCCACAGGACAGGATGAGACCACCCACTTGCCTCCTGGTTGTTTCCCAGGTTCATATCCCTTCTTAACACCCATCTCTGCTGCCCACAGCTCCAGGAACAGCTTTTGCACCTTCCCTTTTTAAGCTGCCCAGGAAGGAGGGAAGCAGCACCAAGGAGAACGGAGGGAAGGTGAAATGAAACCCTGGATATCACCAGAGTCCCTGTGCACCAGTAATGGATGCCCAGAGAGCAGCTCCTCAAGAGATGCCTCAGGTTTAATGCCAAGTGACATCTACACTTGGACACAAGGGTGGGGGAGCCACATGACGAGCAGCTGGGGATATGTGGTCTGTTCAGATAGGACTGAGGGGAGATCTCAGGGGCTGCAGCTTCCTCAGGAGGGTCAGCTCTGATCTCTGCTCTGTGTGACCAGTGACAGCATCCAAGGGAATGGCTGGAGCTGTGTCAGGGACGTTTAGGTTGGGCATGAGGAAAAGGCTCTTCCCCCAGAGGGTGCTGGGCACTGCCCAGGTTCCCCAGGGAATGGTCCTGGCCCCAAGGCTGCCAGAGCTCGAGGAACATTTGGACAATGCTCCCAGGGATGCACAGGGTGTGGCTGTTGGGATGTCCTGGCAAGGCCAGAAGCAGGACTTGCTGATGCCTGTGGATCCCTTCCAACTCAGGAGATTTGTGACACATGTCCCTCTGTCCATGGGAAACCACCCAGGAGCAAACCTTCCCTTCCCAGTGGACATTACCAGAGCCCTGCAGACCCTTAGCTCTGCCCCTCTGGGGGAACATGAGAGGCTGAAGCCAAGGAGACCCTGAGGTGAGACAGCACAGTGGGTGCAGCCCCTCAGACCCTGCCAGGCTGTGCTCCACAGCTCTCAAACATTCCCCACACGGATTTTGGTTCCAAGCACAAATCATAGAATCATGGAACGTTAATTGCTAGGAGAGACCTTAAAGCTCACCCAGTTCTACCCCCTGCCATGTGCAGAAACACCTTCCACTAGCCCAGGCTGCTCCAAGACCCGTCCAACGTGGCTTTAAACACCCCAGGGAAAGGGCAGCCACAGCTTTTTTAGGCAAACTGTGCCAGGGCCGGAAGAGAAGGCCAAACTCCTTTTTCCCAAAATGCTCCCGCGGCAATTTCCCCCATCCAAAATGCCCCCGGCTGCGTCCCCGTCCCCGCCCTGCGCTGACATCACCGGCAGGGCTCGGACAGGCCGAACCGGCCCCGGCCCCGGGGTGATCACGGGCTCGGTATCCCCTGCACGGTGGGGCTTTGCCCTGGGCTCCCCCCGAGCCTCGCCGTTCCAGCCGCTGATTGAAGGGAGCGCGAAGGCGGCGCTGGCGGCCCGCCAAGCCCCGTCTCCGTGGAACGAGCACTGGGGCGTTTCTCAGCGGGGCTGGAACCGGTTTGGGGACGGTGATGGCGGCCGCGCCGGGCGGGGCCTCCGCCGTGCAGGGCCGGAAGCACCGGGACACCGGGACAGATGGCCCAAAGGCGGGGCGGCCTCGGCGGGAAGGCCCCGACCCTGTCCCCCGGGGCCATCCGGCCCCGCCGGAACACCGAGGCCACCGATTCCCATCGCGGCCCTGCCGGGACCCACAGGCCGAGCCCGCCCCGCGGCGCCCTCACCGGCCGCGACCTACCCACCCCACCCCGCCCCGCGCCCCGCCGCGCCGCACCGTCCTCGCAGCCAGCCCGGTGCGCTTGTCCCACAGGAAATCCGTGATGGCGGCCGTGGGCCCCCGGGCCCCGCTCCAGCTCCCGCCGCCGCCGCCGCCGCCGATCCGGGTCCTGCCAGCCCGCGGGGCCGCGCACGCACGTACGCGCGCACGTACGCACGCACGTAGGCCCGCGGAGCTGCGTCACACCGGGTGGGGCCGATGGGCGGTGTTAGAACCGAGAGGCGGGACCGAGAACGGCTCGTCCCGCCCGGCTCCCTCCTTAAGCCCCGCCCCTTTCCCGGCTCCAGCGGCGCGGGCCGGGCGAGGCCGAGGGGCGGGGCGCGATTCGCGACAGCCCCGCCCACCCCGTCCCCGGGGCCACTCCCCGCCCTCCTGACGGCGGCGGGAGGGGGCCGAGGGGCGGGGCCGTGTAATGGGCGGGGCCTATGCTGATATCCCCGCCCATCGCCTCCGGGAGCCCCGCCCCGTTCCCGCCCCATGGAGGGGTTAGACCGGAGGGGCGGGGACCGCGGGCAGTAGCTCCGCCCATTATCTCCCCAAGCCACGCCCCTCTCGCCCTTCTGCCGGCGGTGGGGCGGGGCTAGAAGTAAGGGGCGGGGTCCCGGTGGGGAAGCCCCGCCCCTCTCTCATTGAAGCCCCGCTCCTCTCCGGTTCCTCTGGCGGTGGCGGGGCCGGACCGGGGGGCGCGGCCGCACCGGGGGGGGCGCGTTCTCCATCCCGAGGCCCCGCCC
>NC_031793.1:144832-146546 GCF_001522545.3 Parus major | reverse complement strand
GGGGGCGTCGGGCGCGGCCCCGGCCTCGCCGGCGGCGACGGAGCAGATCGTGGCGGAGGGCGAGGCGGCGGCGGCGGGCACGTTCGTGCAGCGGCAGCTCGGGGCGATGCTGCAGCCCGCCGTGAACAAGTTCTCGCTGCGCATGTTCGGCAGCCACCGGGCCGTGGAGATCGAGCGGCAACGGGTGAAGTCGGCGGGAGCCTGGATTATCCATCCCTACAGCGACTTCAGGTGGGACCGGGGCCCCGCGATCCCCGCCCCGGCACCGGCACCGAGCCCCATCCCAGCACCAGTCCCCCGCTCGAGCTCCGCCGCCCGGCCCGGTGCCCGCCGCCGCTGTCCGTGGTTCTGAGCGCGGCCCCACCGCCCGACACCGTAGGGGCAACAAGTGCCGGTAGCCGGGGCTCCGCACCGGCCCGGGGAGGCGGCTGCCGACCGCCGGAGCCCGGGGCCGCGCTGCCCCAGCCCCTTCCCGTCTGGGATTATCCCGCCCGCACGGACAACTCTGTCCTGCCCCAGCACCCCCGGGCTCTCGGGGCTCCCGGTGCCGCCGAGCCGCGGAGCTCTGCTGACCCGGCCCCGGGCGTGCGGAGGCGGAGGAAGGGGTTGCTGGGCTTTGCCTGCCCTTACAGCTTTCCCCCGCCCTTCTCCATGCTGTTTTTAATTTGATAAGGATCCATCATCCCCCTGGGATGCGGCTCCCCGCGGCTGGAGCAGGGCTGGTCACCCAGCGAGGAGCCGGGCCTGGCTCTCGGTGTCACCGGGATCACAGCGGGAGCTCGGGGATGGAAGATGTGGGAGGAACTGGGTGTCACGGGGATGTTGAGTCATATAGGGTGGGCTTTCTCCACGGGGAATGAAGCTGCCAGGCAGTCATCTCCCGCAGCAAGCTGTGACATGGATGATGTCCCCAGCCTGGGAAGTACCCCAGAATGGGGACAGCAACTGGTGTGGGTCCCCAGCACCTGTAGCCATCTCCCCTCACCACTGGGCCCCAGCCACTCACTCTGTCCCTTGCACCACCCAGCACGACACCCAGGGCTGCCAGCCCTGAGAGCCCTTTTCCCAGGGAAACCATCCCAAAGTTTGTGAGCCTTGAGCTTGGCAGGAGCAGCTTCTGCAACCAGCGCCATGAAGGGAGCTGGCAGGTAGACAGACAGGGGGATTACTCCGGTGTTTATCACATTAGGGGGATACATAAATGTCATGGAGATCAGGGCCCTGAGTGTTCAGTCTGACACGTAGTGAAGGACAAGGCCTGTCCTAAAGAGCTTAAGCCTAAATCTGAAGCGAGAGCTCCAGGCAGGCTTGGGCAGCAACAGGGACAGGCAGCTTTCCTACTCAGTTTCTCAGGGCACAGCATGGAGATGCAGGAGGCAATTCCTCAGCCAGGTCAGGCCCCTTCTGCCTCAGCTGCATTTCACTGTCTGGCCCAGCAAATCCTGGCCACTAGCAGGAAGGTGTTAATTTGGGAGAGGCTCCTGACCCCGGGGTGGGCTCCTGATTATGGGGTCCCTCACAGCCCTGGGGTCACTCCTAACCCTGGGGTGGTTTCTGGACCTGGCATCATTCCTGACCTTGGGGCAGCTTCTTGAGGAGAAGGTGCCTCCCCCCATCCCCCTCAGGCTCTGGTGCTCTCTCTGAAGAAGCCTCTCATGGCACCATGACTTCCCTTCCCTCTTCCCTTCCCTCTTCCCTTCCCTCTTCCCTTCCC
>NC_031793.1:134691-144697 GCF_001522545.3 Parus major | reverse complement strand
CTTCCCTTCCCTCTTCCCTTCCCTCTTCCCTTCCCTCTTCCCTTCCCAGCCCAGTGCCTGTGTCCCACCATGGGTGTGGGGTGGGAAATCCCTGCAGGCTCCTGTCATCTGTAAAAGCTGGTTTGGATCCACTGGGCACTAAGAGGCACTTTCATGGCACTTTCAGGTGCCCTGAAATCACCTCTGGAGATTTGAGTCTATGCCCACGACCAGGGCTGGGACTAACAGGGGATGCCTGGGGACACCTGAAGGTGGGAGCTGGATTTGCTTCCCCAAGGGCCCTTGGAGGCTCTGACGGGGGATCCCAGGAGTTACAAACCTGGTGGAGAAAAGCTGATGTGTCTTTGTGAAGAATGCAAACATCCCAGTGGCATTTGCATGTGAACAGGGCTGCTGGGTGTCCTGACATAACCAGCTGCTCCCAGCATCTCCTGGCTTTCCCTCCAAAGCCTCCAAGCTTGTCCACTCTCAGCAAAAGGTGGATGAGGAGTGCTGCAGGCCCAGGACTGTGCAGCTCCTTCCTTGTGCATGCTGGCAGCTCCTTTAGGGTTGGACATTCCTTCCTTCCCTTCCTTCCTTTCCTTCCTTCCCCTCCTTCCCTTCCGTCCTTCCCTTCCCCTGGCACTGTCTCTCCTTGCTTGGCTGCTGCCTGGCTCACCACAAGAGCCTCCCCGATCCTCCTCAGCTGCCCCAGGAGCTTGGCACTCCTGGGTTTGCATAACCAGCAAAGCTTATCCCAAATCCTGCTAAGCCAACTCGGGTGGTGGCGGGGAGACAGCGGATGACAGGGAGCCTCAAGGGAACAAAGCCCACACCCTCTCTGAGTTCTCCATGGGCCACATGCCAGCTTTGGGGTGGGGGCATAGGTGTGCATGCACTGCTCTGCAGTAGAAAGAGAGACAGCCAGGCTCCTACAGCCCCCCATTCCCACACAGAGTGACTTTTGCACCCCCAGACCCGGTGCTGAATTGCTCCTCTCCGCACACATCTGCTCACATCTGTCCCAGCCAAGCAGCAGGGTGTTGGTTGTGTGTGTGGGCAGGCAGGTGTGTGTGTGTCTCCTCAGCACCTGTCTCTCTGCCTCTGTCAGACCCCAGCTTTGATCCTGGGTTTGCTGTCTAACTGCCTGTGTCCTGCCTCTCCCCACTCCTCCCTGTCCCGCTCTGTCCCCTGCATTTCCACCCCGCAGGTTTTACTGGGACCTCATCATGCTGCTCCTGATGGTGGGGAATTTGATCATCCTGCCCGTGGGCATCACCTTCTTCAAGGATGAGAACACCCCTCCCTGGATCGTTTTCAACGTGCTTTCAGACACTTTCTTCTTGGCTGACCTGGTGCTGAACTTCCGGACAGGCATCGTGGTGGAGGACAACACGGAGATCATCCTTGACCCTCACACCATCAAAATGAAGTACTTGAAGAGCTGGTTCCTGGTTGACTTTGTTTCCTCCATCCCTGTTGACTACATTTTCCTCATTGTTGACCTGGAGACCCAGGTGGATTCTGATGTCTACAAGACAGCCCGGGCCTTGCGCATCGTGCGCTTCACCAAGATCCTCAGCCTGCTGCGCCTGCTGCGTCTCTCGCGCCTCATCCGCTACATCCACCAGTGGGAGGAGGTTAGAACCCCTTGGGGGTCTCCTGGTCAGGGTCCCAGGCCAGGCTGAGGGTCCCCAACTACAGGGTGCAGCTCCAAGGGCTGTTTCTAGGAGAAGAGTTTCTCTTCAGCTCCACTCCTGCCTATCCCCCAGATCTTCCACATGACGTATGACCTGGCCAGTGCCGTGGTGAGGATCTTCAACCTCATCGGGATGATGCTGCTGCTGTGCCACTGGGACGGCTGCCTCCAGTTCCTGGTGCCCATGCTGCAGGACTTCCCTGAGGACTGCTGGGTCTCCAAGAACCACATGGTGGTGAGTGGCCAGATAGGGGTGATTCCAGCTGGGATCTGCCGTGGTGGGGAGAGGAGTTGGTTCCCTGTCTCCTACCCCAAGGCTGGAGGTGCTGGGAGATGTGTGTGCTGGTGTCTCTGTGGTCACAGCAGTGACACAGGGCAGAGGGAATCTCTGCACCACCTTCCCATCTCAGCCAACCTTGCTGGAGTCAGGGAATCCCTCAGGGAGGGAACAGGACACTGGGGCTCCTGCCTCCTCCCCCAGAGCAGGGCTGATGCCTGCCCGGAGCTCCACACAGCCCCAGTGCCGCTTCCTGGAGAACTCATCCCTTTGGCCTCCGAGGAACCTTGTTCTTGCTGGGTCTCTGGTCTCCACAGCTTAGGGAGGTGGGACTGGGGGGTTCAACCCCACAGCACCTTCCAACAAACCCCCCCAGCACCACTGTCCCCCATCTGCAGAACGACTCGTGGGGGAAGCAGTACTCGCACGCCCTGTTCAAGGCCATGAGCCACATGCTCTGCATTGGCTACGGGCAGCAGGCCCCCGAGGGCATGACCGACGTGTGGCTCACCATGCTCAGCATGATCGTGGGGGCCACCTGCTACGCCATGTTCATCGGCCACGCCACCGCCCTCATCCAGTCCCTGGACTCGTCCCGGCGCCAGTACCAGGAGAAGGTCAGCGGGGTGGGGGAGGGAGGGCCTGGGTACTGGGGGGAGGGTCCTGGCAAGAGCAAGTCCAGCTCCAGAACCAGCTCAGCACAGCTGCTGTGCCCTGTCGGTTGCAGAGGTTGGGATCTTTGTCCTTGCCGCTCTTCCTCGGGTTGTTGCAGGTGGAGCTCGGGCAGTCCATTGAGAGAGAGAGATCATATTGGGGTCCATCCTGGGGGTCACTTTTGCACAGTGTGGCCCCATCCTGCCCTCTGCCCTGGGCCCACCTGAGTGCACAGAGGTCCTGTCCTTTGCCCCAGAGGTGGCCTCTGGAGCAGGGGTGTCTGTATCTACACCACTGAGGAGAAGGGACACATCGTGCAGCCATGCAGGTGGTCCCAGCTCAGCCCTGTGTGACTCCCCTTGTCCCCACAGTACAAGCAAGTGGAGCAGTACATGTCATTCCACAAGCTGCCTGGGGACACGCGCCAGCGCATCCACGAGTACTACGAGCACCGCTACCAGGGCAAGATGTTTGACGAGGAGAACATCCTGGGGGAGCTCAGCGAGCCGCTCAAAGAGGTGTGGGCACACCACACTCCAGTGGTGGGGGGACAGAGGCTGGTGCTCACAGGGGCCAGGCTCGGTGACTTCCCCACTGACCTGCTCCTCACCCCACAGGAAATCATCAACTTCAACTGCCGCAACCTGGTGGCCAACATGCCCCTGTTTGCCAACGCGGACCCCAACTTTGTGACGGCCATGCTGACCAAGCTGCGCTTCGAGGTCTTCCAGCCTGGGGACTTCATCATCCGCGAGGGCACCGTGGGCAAAAAGATGTACTTCATCCAGCACGGGGTGGTCAGCATCCTCACCAAGGGCAACAAGGAGACAAAGCTGTCTGATGGCTCCTACTTTGGAGGTGAGGCTGGGCTGGGGGACCTGGTGAACGGAGTAGGGGCCAAAAGCTGCCCAGGAGCAGAAGCTGGGGCATCCCTAAAGTTTCTGCCTGCCCATGTCCTCTTGCCCAGTGCCAAAGTCTTGGTATCCACTTCAGTTCTGGTTGGCTGGGGCAGAGGGAACATCCACCACCCCACTGCTGGCCAGGGAGGAGGAGAGTTTAGAGCAGAACATCTGAGCCAGTTTATAGGACACAGGGAGGAAAACAGGCCAGGCCATCACAGCAGCCTCACCTGGTGGCGTCTCCATGGCCTGGAGAGGGAGGAAGACACTGTGCCTGGCCAAGGAGACAGCTGTGGCCTCTGAGCCGTGCTCTGTGCAGGGTGTTGGGGTGCTGGGCAGTCCTGTTCCTGCTCCGAGCTGGGAGGGGGATGGATGGCTGTGCCACCCTGAGCCCAGCCCCGTGTCCCTGCAGAGATCTGCCTACTGACACGGGGCAGGCGCACGGCCAGCGTGAGAGCCGACACCTACTGCCGCCTGTACTCCCTGTCCGTGGATAACTTCAACGAGGTGCTGGAGGAGTACCCCATGATGCGCAGGGCCTTCGAGACGGTGGCCATGGACCGGCTGGACCGCATAGGTGAGGAGTGACCTCCTGGACTCAGCACAACCACCTCTATAGCCACTCCCAGGGCCCACAGGTCCCCAGATCCACAGGTGATGGGGTCACAGAGCTGGGGTGAGGCGATCACAGTGCCCCAGCCCCATGGGTACCCAGCAGTGAGGATGATGGGGAGCGTGGGGAAGGAGCCTGCCCTCTCTCTCTCCATCCCTCCCAGCGAGATCCAGGCAGTGCCATAGGAGAGGCTTCCCTGGGAAAATGTCACTGTACGTGCAGTGTCTGGCAGTGACCTGCTGCTTGTCCTCACTCACCTTTCCTTGCCTGTGGAGGACAAGCAGGACCCCAGCCCCCAGTCCCTTTGGACTCCCCTGTTTTGTCCCTGCTGCTTACACTGCTCCAGTCTGGCCCCTTGCCAGGGTCTTGCTTTCCCTGGAACGCTGGTGAGGTTTTATTGTCCCTTCCCCGCTGCCACCCTGCCCTTCACACTGCCCCCAAGGGACACTCCCATGGTGGGTGACACTCGTGCCTCCCCTCCAGGGAAGAAGAACTCCATCTTGCTCCGCAAGCGAGCCGAGCACAGCTCGGGTCCCCTGAACAACGAGATGATCCAGCAGATCGTGAAGCACGACCAGGACATGGCCCACAACATCCAGGACCTGCAGCAGATGGCGATGGGCCGGGAGCTGAGCGGGAAGCCGGTGATCTGGGAGCCGCTGGTGCACGCTCCCCTGCAGACGGCCGCCGCCACCACCAACGTGGCCATCGCGCTGACCCACCAGCACAGCCTGCAGGCTCACATCTTCCTGCCACCCTCCTCCATCTCCAGCCCGCTCTCGCCCGAGGCCACCCTGCTCACCAAGCCGGTGCGCCGCTCCCAGCCCAGCCTGGGGGGCTCCCGGCCCTCCTCCGTGAGCTCCCCCTCCGGGGTGCAGTCCCACCTCCAGACTCCGGCCGCCGGTTCGCCTTCCTCCCCCATGGTCCAGTCCCAGGCGCCGCTGGAGAGCGGGGGCCAGAGACCGAGCCCCGGGGCGCAGCCCCCGCCCCGTGCGGCGCAGAGGGGGGAGATGGCAGCGGGGGCCAAGCAGCCCCCGGCCCCCGGCCCCCAGCCCCAGCTCTCCAGGTCCCGCGGCGCCTCGGTCTCCACCTCGCTGCTGCAGCAAGCGGCGAGCGCTGCGTCCCCCAGCTCCGAGCAGGCGCTGCCGCCGGGGAGAACGCTCCACTACAGCCTGTCCCGAGCCACCGGCTCCCACATCTCACTCCTGATGCATCCCCAGCAGCTGGTGAAGCACAGGAGCATCCAGGGCCTGCCGGTGGGGCGGCTCACCCAGGATGTCCGCCTCCTCTCTGCCTCCCAGCCCTCCCTTCCCAATAAAGTGGCCCAGCAAGCCGACGGGAGCTCCTTGAAGCAGGGCAGGAAATCTGCAGGGAACCTGGCCCGCAGGTCCTCGCCCTCGGTAGCCGGACTCCTCGCCAAGCCGTGCGCGGGGGTCCCAGGCCAGCCCACACACCCGCAGCAGATGCCTTCAGGATCGCTGGCTCAGCCCGGCCGCTCCTCGGCGGGAGCGCCCGCTCCCCAATCCCCGGGCTCCGCGTCCAGGCAGGCAGCAGGTCCCTCCCGCAAGGGCTCCGTGGCCTTCAGCCCCGAGGTGGAAACGGCGAAGCCCAAACTCCCATCCAACATGTGAGTCCTGGCGGCACCCACACGGGCAGGAGGGACACGGGCATCCCGGCGGCAGAGGAGGCAGGAGAAGCAGAGCACCAGCCCCGCCGGGGAAATGAGGTGAGAGGCAGCACCCGGGGCCTTGGAGGGGCTGATTCAGGCACGAGGGCACGGCAGGGATGAGCATGGGGCCAGCCCCAGAGATGACCTAGCTGGATGAGAAGGGGGCTCTGCTGACTGCCCCAAGGGGGTCACCCTGCCCGGGCTCTCGCCTCTCTGCTCATCACCATCTGTGAGTTCTGCCCTCCTCCCGGAGGCATAGGACGGGTCAGAGCCCTTGCCCAAATTCTGGCCTCTCTTGGGAGCTCAGCTCCCCATAACTGCCCCTTGGGGGCCGGGCCCCCCACGCTCTGTACCGCGTGTCCCACAGCCTGTCCTTGGGGCCAGGCTGGCGCTGGCAGCTCCTCCAGCTTGTCCTCTGTCACAGCAGGGGCTGCCCCATGGTCACCTCGATCCCCAGACTGCTCTGCCCATGCCTTTGCCTTTAGGGTGAGGAGGGAGAGGCAGCCCCCTGGGTCCGCTGCCCGGGTGGAGGGAGGAGGCCGGAGCCATGGCTCCCCGGGCAGGCAGAGCGTGGGGGTCCAGGGTCAGCAGTCCCCCTTCCTGGAGTGCCAGGGCCTGGGGGTCCCGGGCAAGGCTCCCCTGGTGTGATGAGTTCCAGGGGGCAATGCTGGGGGCAGAGGGGTCTCCGCTGAGCAGCCCCCCAGTCCCTGTCCCCAGCTTGTGGGACTGTTTTGCCTCAGAGGTGCTGAGTCACAGTGAAGTTTGGATGTGCTGCTGAGTAGGGCTCTGCCCCACACCTGGGCACTGCCTCCCCCACGTGCCCCCGTGGGTGCAGCCGGGGGGGATTCTGCTGCCTGCAGCTCCAGGAGGATGCTGAGAGGTTCAGCCCAAGGGGACCCCTCTGTGGCTCTAGGAGGATGCTCACAGGGTCACCTGCAGGAACCCCACTGCCTGTGGCTCCCGGAGGATGCTCAGCCCGGGCTCTGCTCCCCTGCCCTGCGCTGCAGTCCCGTTTCCAGGTTGCCTGGAGATGTCAGTCACCAGCGCCGCAGGAGCAAAAGGTTGTCACATGGAGATGCCAATCCCGGGCAGCGCCTGGGTGACGTGCGGGGCTGTGGGGTCACCCCCCATGGATCGAACAGGGCCCCGGGGTCCCCACAGATGTCCCCCTCCCCCCTTAGAGACAGTAGTGTGCAATGTGTGTGCGAGTCGTGGCTCTGCCGAGCAGCCGAGCTCTGCTTACAGTGTCGCTTTGGGCCAACCGTGTTCAGTCCTGGTTAGAGTAGTGTCCCCTCCGACCCCGCCGCGCTGTGCGAGCTGCTTCCCACCCCCGGAGTCAGGAACCATGGCTTGTCTTCGTGCTCTGGGGCTCGGACCCGCAGCACAGCGGGCGAGGTCTTGTTCCCCTCGGTACTTTAATGAAGTGAGGCGTTCAGTTCTCCACCCTCGTGTTTCGGGGTGTCGGGAGCGCTCCGGAGCGCAGAGCTGCTCTGGGAGCCCGGCCTGCGGGGTGCAGCAGCCCACCAGGAATCCCGGCAGTGCCTGCCAGAGGGGATGTCCTGCACTGCCTTTTTCCCATGGATTTCAACTGCCCTTCCCCGTCCATTCCCACGTCCCGCTCCATCCCCGTGGTCGGTGTGTCCCCAGCAGCCCCTCGGGCAGGGATCTGCAGCGGAGCCGCGTGTCCCACGTCCCCTGAACAGTGTCAGAGTCCACACCGCGTGATGTAGATGTGTTAGCAGCCACCCCAGTGCCCCGCAGAGCGCAGAGGGCCGGGCTCAGACAGCACCGAGCTCCCGCTGGCCGCGCCTCCGGTGCACCCTCCTCACTCCAGAGCCCCGTGTCGGGAGCCAGAGCCACCCTGTGCTCCTGTCACCGCCACCCCTGCCCTGCGCCGTGGCTCCTCGCGGCCCGGTGCTCACCCCGGTGGAGGCTGGAGGGGCTGGGGGTGCCGGCCGTGCGCGGGCGCAAGTTTAGCCACCAAAGACCACGATCCTCCACTCTTGCACTCACGGCAGTCGATGTACAGAGCTTGTAGTTTTCATATCGCAGAGAATTTAAGAGCGTTTTTTTATTTTTTGGTCGTTGTACATAATGGATTTAAATAATAAAGAGAGATTCTGAGCTGGTCTGGGGGGGAACTCCTTCTGCACCTCCTGCGACCCCACAGCACCCCGCCTGGGGATGGGACAGGACAGGGGGATGCTGCAGCACCTCAGCTCCAATCCTGGCGCTCCGCAGAGCCGGGAGCAGCCAGGACACCCTCGGCAGCCACCCAGGGGCCTCTCCCAGGCCCCACAGACCGGGGTGGAGCAGCAGGAGCCCAAAGGCAACAGGTCCCCTCCCACCCACCGCAGTCCCCTTCGGCCGTGGGCAGATTAATGTTTAATCTTTGGCTGTTTTCCCCTTCCATCTCCGTTCCCTTTATTGCCGGGGGGAGGGGCAGGTTTGATACCGCCTGATTGCAGAGCAGACTCGAGGCATTAACGCGATTAAATGAAGGTCACAGAGCGCAAGGTGGGCTGGGGGGCACCCAAGCCACGGCACTGCGGCGTTTGCAGCCCCTGGCGCAGGAATCGGGGCACAGCTCTGGCTGCTGTACCGTCGTCACCTGCCACAGCAGCCTCAGCACCGCGCAGGCAGGGCACAGGGACAGGCCAGACACGGCCACTGGGCACGCTGGCAGTGGGCACAGGCAGGGTGTGGGCAGGACACGGTGGCAGCAGGACGTGGGCAGGACTCAGGACACGGTGGGCAGGTGCTGGCGGCCACCCCGCTCTGCCCCGCGTTGCCCACAGGACGCTGCTGCAGGAATTAGGCTCTGTGACACACAAAGAGCTCAATGCTGATTAGCGGTTTCTCTCTAATTTGATTATTTCAGATTACACCGCAGCCAGCCTGATTAAGGGGGCACGGGGCTGCTCTGCGGGGAGGCCGGGAGCAAAAAGAGCATTTTTTTGGGAATGAATTCCAGCATATGTCCCATTCCAATACTCTTCAATCCAGTTTGTGTCCATCTGCAGGGCTGGCGGCTCGAGCGGCCGAGGCAGCGGGGCAGGGACCGGCTGGGCCCCACCGCGTTCCGGGGCACGGCAGAGCCCCGCTGCCCTCCCGGAGCTCAGGGCAAAGCCCCGGGATACGAGGGCCCCGCAGAGCCCCGGAGGAGCGGGCAGCCCGTCCCCGGTTCCCTCTCCCCAAGGACACCCGTCCTGGAACCGGAGGCTCTGCCCCGCGTCCCCACGTCCCCGGGTGCGGCGGGAGGGGGATTAGAGGGCACCAGAGAGATTAATTAACCCGGGTGAGCCGGGATTAGGGGATTCGGGGCGGGCGCCAATCTGCGGGGCGGGGGCCCAGGCAGGAGCTGCGGACAACAGGGAAGGTGTCACCGCGAGTGCCCACCCAGCGTGTCCTGGGCCCAGGTCACCCCTGCGGCATCCCCTCGAGGGTCCACGGGCAGCTGGACCCCCCGGCACCCGGAGTTTCTCCCACGCACACAGGTGTGCGGTGCACCCCACCCTCACGGCACCCCACACCTGTACTGCACCCTATACCTGAGCAGCGCCACACCTGTACAGCACCCACACGGTGAGCCACGCCTGCACCTCACCCCACACCCGCTCTGTACCCCAGAACTGAGCTGCACCCCACACCTGAACAGCACGTCCGATGCATGGTGCCCCACACCTCCACGCACCCCTCAGCTGCACTGCACCCCACATCTGTACCGCACCCCACATCTGTACTGCACCCCACACCTGTACTGCACCCCACATCTGTACTGCACCCACACCTGTGCTGAACCCCACATCTGTACTGCACCCCACATCTGTGCTGCACCCACATCTGTGCTGTACCCCACACCTGTGCTGCACCCACATCTGTGCTGCACCCCACACCTGTACCGCACCCCACATCTGTGCTGAACCCCACATCTGTACTGCACCCCACATCTGTACTGCATCCCACATCTGTACTGCACCCCACACCTGTGCTGAACCCCACACCTGTACCGCACCCCACACCTGTGCTGCACCCCACACCTGTGCTGAACCCCACATCTGTACTGCACCCCACATCTGTGCTGCACCCACATCTGTGCTGCACCCCACACCTGTGCTGCTCCCCACATCTGTGCTGCACCCCACACCTGTGCTGAACCCCATACCTGTGCTGCACCCACAGCCGCATGGTATTCCACACCTGCATGGAGACCCAC
>NC_031793.1:130883-133546 GCF_001522545.3 Parus major | reverse complement strand
GGGAAGGGCCCGGGGACTGCGGCCCGGGGCTGCTCACCTCGCTCCGCTCTCGCAGGTGCTGGAGTACAACGCACCGGGAGGGAAATGCAACCGGGGGCTGACGGTGGTGGCCGCGTTCCGGCGGCTGGCGGGCCCCGCACAGCTGGACCCGGAGAGCCTCCGCTGCGCCCTGGCCGTGGGCTGGTGCATCGAGCTGGTGAGAAACGGGACCCTGGGGATGGGACCCCCGGCGGATCCCCCATCCCTAATTCAGCCTCTTGCAGTTCCAAGCCTTTTTCCTGGTGGCTGACGACATCATGGACGCGTCCCTGACCCGCCGGGGGCAGCTCTGCTGGTACAAGAAGGTGAGAGCATTCAGGAAGCCCCTGTTCACCTGGGGTGTCCCCCAGGAGTCAGGAGGCTTTGTGACACCTCCCTGCCTTCCTGCTGCAGGAGGGGATCGGGCTGGATGCCATCAATGATGCTTTTCTCCTGGAGTCCTCGGTGTACCAGCTGCTGAAGAGGTACTGTGGGCAGCAGCCCTACTACCTGCACCTGCTGGAGCTCTTCCTGCAGGTGAGCCCATCTCCCAAAACCCTTCCCGATTTCCTGTGGTCTGGGCCCTTTCTGATGTTTGACAGCACGTGGATTTCAGTGTTCCTTGAATTCCTGGGCATCCTGCTGGACACGCCCTTCCTGTGGACTCAAAGTGGAGCTGAAACAGGGCTTGGGGGCTCCTCTGTGGTGTTGGGACTTTCCTGGAGGACTGTGTGAATAAACCATGGAATCACAGACTGGTTTGGGTTGGAAGGAACCTTAAAGATCATCTTGTTCTACCCTCCCTGCCGTGGGCAGGGACAACTTCCACTATCCCAGAATGTTCCAAGCCCTGTCCAAACTGATCTTGGACAATTCCAGGAATTCAGGACAACCACAGCTTCTCTGGGCACCCTGTGCCATGGCATCCCCACCCTCACAGGGAACAATTTCCTTCTCATGTCTCATCTAAATCTCTCCTCTTCCAGTGTAAAACCATCACCCTTTTTCTTGTTACTTCTGCCCATGCAAAACATCCTCCTCCCTCTTGTTTATAAGCCCCTTAAGTGCTGGAAGGCTGCAATGAGGCCACAATCCTTTCTTTCCTCTCCAGACAGGCTACCAGACCGAGCTGGGGCAGACGCTGGACCTCATCACTGCTCCCATTTCCCAGGTGGATCTGAGCCGGTTCAGCGAGCAGCGGTACGGAGGGAAGGGGCAGAGCTCGGTCCCTGGGGCTGCTTTTTGGGGAGCTGCTGCTGCTCCCTTCTGTCCCTGACTGCAGAGGGTGGGAGAGCTCAAGCCTGGTTCCTCTGGCGCAGGTACAAGGCGATTGTGAAGTACAAGACAGCATTTTACTCCTTCTATCTGCCCGTGGCTGCAGCCATGTACATGGTGAGTCTGGTGGGAACAGCTCAGGAGGGGCCTCACCCTCATGTGAGGCTGTGCAGGTCCTGGAAAAATCTATCTTTATTATTTTTTCCTTCCCCTCAGGCAGGTATTAATGATAAGAAGGAGCACGAGAACGCCAAAGCCATCATGCTGGAGATGGGAGAGTTCTTTCAGATCCAGGTAGGAGGTGGCTCTGCTCCCTTGGTGCTTGTCAGGGGCTGGCTGTGGCACTCAGGTGTTCCCATTGTCACACAGGACGATTACCTGGACTGTTATGGGGACCCAGCAGTGACAGGGAAGGTTGGCACTGACATCCAGGACAACAAGTGCAGCTGGCTGGTGGTGGAGTGTCTGCGCCGGGTCACACCAGAACAGAGACAGATCCTGGAGGTAAAGGCTGGGATCACACAGCTGGGAGAGGGAATGGAGAGCCAGAATGTGCACCTGTAGTGCCAGAATGTACACCTGGAGAGCCAGAATGTACACCTGGGAGAGCCAGAATGTACACCTGGAGAGCCAGAATTTACACCTGTAGTGCCAGAATGCACACCTGCAGTGCCAGAATGCACACCTGCAGTGCCACAATGTACACCTGGAGAGCCAGAATTTACACCTGTAGTGCCAGAATGCACATCTGCAGTGTACAGTGTTCAGTCCCAGGCTGTTACCTGGCTGGGAGGAGGGGGCTGAGCACTACTGGGGGGCAGCACAGAGAACAAAGCTCGTGCCCCATCCTGACGGAGCAGCAGCAGCCGTGAGCTGTGATGGGACCTGACACTCCCGGGTTTTCTCAGGAGAACTACGGCCAGAAGGAGCCCGAGAAGGTGGCAAAGGTGAAGGAGCTCTACAATGCTCTGGGCATGGAGGCGGCTTTCCGGGAGTACGAGGAGAGCAGCTACCGGCGGCTGCAGGAGCTGATTGGGAAGCACGCCCAGCACCTGCCCCAGGACATCTTCCTGGACCTCGCACAGAAGATCTACAAGCGGCAGAAGTGATGGAGGAGCCTGGGCTCAGTCATTTACTGGCTGTGGCCGCTCCCCGCTCTGGGAGGGGCCGCGGGCGGGTTGTAGAAGGTGCGCTGGGACGGTCGGGGGGGTTCAGCGCTCTCCCCCTCGGCCGTGTGTCAATAAACATAAGTTATTGTAGCTGCGTGGTGCCCGGTGTTGTCTGGGGACAGGGCTGGATGGCGGGGAGGGGGATGCTGGCACCCGCCGTGCTCCCCGGGGTTGGGGGGATGCCCGGAGCACCGCCCCCGC
>NC_031793.1:128170-130800 GCF_001522545.3 Parus major | reverse complement strand
CTGCCGCCGCCCCGCGCCCTGCGAGCGGCTCCGCTTCGGCGCCTGCCTGGGCTCGGCGCTGCCCTACACCGCCACCTCCACGCTGCTGGCCACCGACTCCGCCTCGCAGGAGGAGGCGCACGGGAAGCTGCTGCTCTGGTCCGGTACGGACGGGACGGTACCGGGAGCGGGGAGAGTGAGGGAGAGGCCCGGGAGGGGGCTGGAGGGGGATGGGGAGGGCCGCGCCCAGCAGGGCCGCTTCTGCTGCCTGGCCGCCGGTCCTCGCCCTGAGGCCGAGGGATGCTCGGCCCCGAGGGATGCTCGGCCCCGGCGGATGCTCGGAACCGCCCGATGCTCGGAGCCGCCCTCCCGCGGTCTCCGCTGCTCGTTCCGTGCCCGGAGCCTCCAGCAGGTGCCTGGGGCCGGGGCTTCCCCCCGGAAAGGCAGGGCCCGGTGGTGCGGTGCCGGTTCTGCGGCGGTTCCCGGGACCGGGGGCTTCCGGCCAAGCCCCGGTCCCTGAGCACCCGCGGTGCCACCGCCCCTAGCCAGGACAGTACCCGCCCCCCCTCCTCGACGAGGTTCCAAGGGCGTTTTCTCCTTGACGGCATCCCTGAGATGCTCCTGACCCTCCGGAGGGAATCCAGCCCCGGAGCAGCCGAGCTTCCTGGGATCATTCACAGGCCATGCTCCGGGGACCAGCGGCTGGCTGCGGTCCCTGCCCAGCCGCAGAGCCCCAAGCCCAGCAGGAAGCCGTGGGGCAGCCCCTCTCTCAGGATACATCCCCATCTCTGACCCCCAGACCCTTGAGCGGGGCCCTGCCGCAAGGTCACTGCCATCCCCCTTCCCCCCGCTGTGCCTCTCTCCGGGTTTGTCCCCTGTGCTCTTCCCTGACCAGGAGGGTGTTTGGTGCTTACAGGGAGCTGGATGGTCTGAAGAGAGAAGCTGCCGACCTTTCCTGGGAGCCTCGGCACTTCCAGTGAGGCAGCAGCATGCTGGCTCCAAAGAAAGGCCTCCTGTGCAACCTCAACCACATCCACCTGCAGCACATCTCCCTGGGGCTGCACCTCTCCCGGCACCCCGAGCTCCAGGACACCGATGGTTCCACCGCCAGGGGAGACCAGACTGGCTGCATCCACTGCCCGGAGAACCGTGAGCCGGTGGATGCCAATTCCAACAGCCCCTCCGTGAAATGCCGATGTTGTGAATCCCACGATCCAGAACCGGAGACCCTCGGGATCCAGAACCAGGCAGTGCAAGAGGATTTCCCCTGCCTGCACAGTGGAGACGAGGAGGAGGCAGCTTCCCCTTGTGATCCCCCTTGTGATCTGGCTTCTTCTTCTTCCTCCTCCTCCTCCTCCTCTGTCAGTAGCTGCTCGGATTTCAGCTTGGATGACTCCCCTGTCTCAGTGTACTGCAAGGGGTTTGCCAGAGAAGAGTCCCAATCCCCTGACAAGCAGCTGAACGTCATTCCCACAGAAAACGCCCGGGATGGAGAGTCTCCGGCTGCCCAGGACAGGACGTGCGATGGGAGAGATGCCAACCACAACTCGCCCGTGCTCCGGAGAGCCACCGCCGTGGCCAGCAAGAGCCCAGACAGCCTCTGCAGCAACAACTCGCTCGACTCGCAATGCGATGAGCTCTCGCCCAGCACAGCAGCACAGCATTCCTGCGCTGACCTAGACCCCAACTGCAACCCCCTCCCCGAGCCCGATGCTGCGCCTCCAGCACCCCCGCCCGTGCCGGAGCGGCGGGATCCCGGCATCCCGAGCAGCGCTCCGGAGCCGCGGCCGCGGCCCAGCGGCCTCCCCCCGCCCGTGCCCCCTCGTCCCCGGCGGCGGCTGCAGGTCCTCAACGCGCACAGAGCGGAGCAGCAGCTCGGGCCAGTGCGGCCAGCAGAGCCCAAGACCGGCCCAGGTGAGCCCTGCAGAGACACGGCCACGAAGACCATCACCTCCTTCCACGAGCTGGCCCAGAGAAGGAAGAGGAACGTGGCTGTGCCCACACTGGCCCAGGCCAGGGTTGACCGCAGCGACTGGCTGATCGTGTTCTCGCCTGACACGGAGCTGCCCCCCAGCAGCGAGCTCCTCTCCGGGCCCGCGGGCCAGGAGCCAGCGCAGCCCCAGCCCCAGCCCCAGCCCCAGCAGGACGGGCCAGCCAGGCCTCCCGGCTCCAGACAGAGAGAGGTGACGACGTTCAAGGAGCTGCGGTCCCGCAGTGCCGCCAGGCAGCCCAAGGGCCAGCGGGCAGAGCCGGCCCAGCACCCCCCTGTGCCCCCGGGGACGGGCGCGGGCTGGGGACCCCCCGCGCCCCTGGGGACACAGGTGCTGGCACCCAGTGACGGTCACCAGCTGAGAAGGAGACCCCGGCCGAGCCTGCAGCCCATCGCGGAGGGGCAGCCGAGGGATGTGGAGAAGGGGGGGCTGCCCCCAGGGGAAAAGAGGCTGGGAACTGCCCCGGTCCGGAGGCTCGGGGGTCCCGGCGGGGACCCCGCGGTGCCACGGGCGGCCCAGAGAGGAGACGAGACCTGCACGGGGGGTGAGTCCGGGTCCCTCCGGGGTGGGTCAGGGGGTTCTGCCTGGGGGGCTGCGGGGCCGGGTGCGAGTCCGAGGGCGCTGGGAGCGGTCCCGGGGCGCTCCGGGCCGGGCACGGCG
>NC_031793.1:124578-127904 GCF_001522545.3 Parus major | reverse complement strand
GGCCGCCGGCCCGCCTGACCCCGCTGCCCCGCTCTCTCCAGCCAGGCCCGAGCCGCTCGCCCCGGGAGCCGCCGCTGGAGCCGCCGCTGGAGCCGCCCGGCCCGGCGGGGGGAGAGCAGAAGGGGCCCATGGAGAACAAACGAAAGGTTGGGGCAGATCCTCCCCGGAGTCTCCGCGGGGCGGGGGGCGAGGGAGTGGGACAGAACGGGGCCGGAGAGGAGGAGGAGGGGGGAACGGGACCCCCGGGGTCGGGAGGGTGCGAGGGGCACCCGCAGCGCTGGGCTGGGGCAGGGGAAGGGCACGTAGGGACACTGAAGGCAGGGACAGGCAGCCCGGCTCTGCCCGCTCTCGGCAGGTGCTCCGGTGGAGAACGCGGGTGCAGCTGCCCCCGCAGCCCCGCCGAGGGTCCCCGCCTGCGGCTCCGGCCCCGCTCGGTCACCGTGGGCGCTGCAGGGTCCGGTGCTGGTGTCCGGACCCACCCTTCTCTCCTCTCCCTCCATCCCCAGCGCTGCTGGTCGCCGTCAGCTCCGCCGTGGACAAGGTCATCGCGCACTTCAGCACCGCACGGAACCTGGTGCAGAAGGTGAGAGCTGGGCTGGGCCGGGCAGGAGGCGGTTTGGGAGTCCCAGGGGTGGGATTCACCCATCCCTCCCAGCACGATCAGGGTCAGGTGCTGCCCTGATCCCTCCCCGCTCCTTGTCCCTCCCGCAGGCCCAGCTGGGGGACAGCCGGCTCAACCCCGACGTGGGGTACCTGCTGCTGCACACGCTCTGCCCCGCGCTCTACGCCTTGGTGGAGGACGGGCTGAAGCCGTTCCAGAAGGATGTCATCACAGGCCAGCGGAAAAATTCCCCCTGGAGTGTGGTGGAAGCCTCCGTGAAGACAGGTGAGGATGAGGTTGGGGGCATCTCCAGATGCCTGGAATCCTGCTGGGGGATGTGTGCCCTGGGCAGTGACTGTCTGTGCACCCCACAGGCCCCAACACCCGCTCCCTGCACTCCCTGTGCTGGCACGTGGCCGGGCTGGCCCCCCTCAGCAGCACCAGGCAGAAGTTCCATGCCTTTATCCTCGGCCTTCTCAAGTGAGTGTTGGCCCCTCTGGCCCCACAGCCACGGCAGGCTGGAACTGTCCCAGGGGCTCTAATTTGGGTTCCCTTTGTCTCATTTAGCATTAAACAGCTGGAGTTGTGGATATCTCACCTGCAGAAGAGCCCAGGTAAGGACACAGGGCCTGGGAGCTCCCTCCCCAAGCGCCCTCATCCCTGCCAGGCTGATAATCCCACCCTGGGGTTGGGATACATCCATGCTTGGCTGAAGTTTCCACAGTGGATCAGGGCATTATTTTCTATGGTGCATCTTCAGCACAGAGGGTGCTCTGCCTGATGTGGACAGCATGGCTGGCTCTCGGTGGGGATGTGACAAGGCCTCCTCCACCTGCCTCACCTGTCCCTGTCCCCACAGGTGTGATCTCCGTGCTTTACTCTCCCACGGCCTTCTTTGCCCTGAGCCAAGGCCCTCTTCCCCACCTCGCTGACGAACTGCTGCTGCTCATCCAACCCCTCTCGGTGCTGACTTTCCACCTGGACTTGCTCTTTGAACACCATCACCTCTCCGTGGATGTCCGGCCCTTGTCCCGCCGCTTGGAGTCACCGCTGTCTCCCGGCCGTGGCCCCGTCCCGGTGCGGGGGGCTGTGTCTCTGGGGGGCCTCAGCGGTGCTGCCGGGGACAGCCTAGAGGATGAGACCCCCCCCGATGCTCTGGGCAGGGTGGGGGGCGCTGGGGGCAGCACAAGGGCCCGGTCCCAAGCGACCATGGGTGGGCTGGTCCCTACCCCGCCAGTGGGGGCTGCCCTGCACCAAACCTTCCAGCACGTGCTGCGCTGGGGAGACCGGCTCAGCCGCACCTTACTGGGGTCTGACACCTCCCCGCAGAGCCACGGGCCTGAGGAGGCCACTGGGGGCACTGGGGCTGGCCTCGGTGGCTGGTGGGGCCAGCTGAGCCAGAGCTCCAGGATTTACACTGCTCCTAGCAAGGAAAAGTTCCCCTTGGTCTGGTGGACGAAGCTGCGGGCGGCTGCGGGGGATCCCAGCCCGGGCCAGGCTGTGCAATCCCAAACTTCCATGAGTGAGCCCAGGGCCACAGAGCTGCAGCTCCTTCAGGCCAAAGCTGTCCCCGAATGCTCCGGCCCAAAGCCCAGCAGCAGCACTGACACCTCAGGGACCTCTTCCCCTGAAGACCTGTTCTTGCCCACTGGAACTGGAGCACTCACCAAGCTGGATGATCCCAGTGCTGGAAAGAATCTCCCAGCTGCTTCCCCAGAGCCTTCTGCCAACAGGAACCGGGCAGCACCTTCTGGCCCAGAGATGGGTAATCCTCCCAGTCCTGACAAGGGCAGCTGGCTGGGCCGGCTCTTTGGAGCCACCAGCCCCTCGTCCAGGAGCTTCCCTCCCAGCCCTGACGCCGTCTTGGCCAGGTCCAGGTAAGTCCCAGCTTGGGCAGGCCGAGGTGGGAAGGGTTTCTGTGCCTGGCTCAGCACGGTGGCCTCGTGGGGGTCTCGTAGTGCCCCTGGCCCAGGGTCAGTGCCCCGGGATTCGTGCACTGTCCCAAGTGCATCCCGTTACTCAGTCCTGTGGAGCAGCGGGAGCTCCTGGGGAGGCTCCGTGCTGCTTGATGGCTCCTTGTCAGCTCCCAGCTCACCAGAACAGCCTGGCAAAAACAGCAGGAAGAGCTCCCAGGCGAGCTGGTGGCTCTCTTTGCTCTGTGGCAGGAGACCGTCCCGCTGGCTGTCCCCCAGCCCGCGTGTCCTGGCCGGGGTGGTGAAGGGCCTGGCGTCCGACAGGAGCCGCGCTCCGGAGCAGCCGGACAGGAACAGCCCCGTCCTGCCCCAGGCCCACAGGTGAGGGAGGACACGGGAACCAGCAGGGCTGGGAGGGCACGGGAACCAGCAGGGAGGGCACGGGAACCAGCAGGGCTGGGAGGACACGGGAACCAGCAGGGCTGGGAGGGCACAGGAGGAGGCAGGGCTGGGAGGATACAGGAACCAGCAGGGCTGGGAGGATACAGGAACCAGCAGGGCTGGGAGGACACGGGAACCAGCAGGGCTGGGAGGACACGGGAACCAGCAGGGCTGGGAGGATACAGGAGCCAGCAGGTGAGGGGAGGATACAGGAACCAGCAGGGCTGGGAGGACACGGGAGCCAGCAGGTGAGGGGAGGGCACGGGAACCAGCAGGGCTGGGAGGATACAGGAGCCAGCAGGGCTGGGAGGACACGGGAACCAGCAGGGCTGGGAGGACACGGGAGCCAGCAGGGCTGGGAGGATACAGGA
>NC_031793.1:121849-123014 GCF_001522545.3 Parus major | reverse complement strand
GATGGGATGGGGGCTCCAGGGGGATCAGCCTGGCTGGAGATGTGCTGGAATCAGCCCCAGCAGAAGGTGCCTGAGCTCCTCCACAGCGTGGGAGAGGCGGCTGCAGCCTCCCAGAGCCAGGAATATCCCTGGAGAAGCTTCCCAGGAGCTGTGCAGTGCTGGGAACAGCCCAGGTCACTGCTTTGGTTATTTATTTAACTCCAACAAATCTTTTCACCGCCCAGAGCACGGCAGTAGGGGCTAAACAGCTCCAAGTTTTTCACGTTTTTGTCATTGCAGTGTTTTCATCCCAGAATTTACATTTCATGTTGGACTACCCAGTGACAGAAAGGAGTGTCCTGGGCCTCTGCTCCCTGCCATGGCCAAAGGGCCACGTTTCACCCTTCTGATTTCCCATTTGGGTGGCAAAAAGCTGCTGTGTCATCCCCTGGGCCAGCCCCTCTGCCAGGGTAAAGCTGCTCTCCTTTCACTCTGCTCTCATTTTCACTTCTCTCTCTGGAATTTTTATTCTCAGACAAGTGACGTTATATCCTAATTGGAATGTTCCTTGGCTTGCCTTAAAGAGGTTTGATTGGATTCTGCAGCTGCTTCTGGACTTTGAAATGGGGTCATGCCAGGAGGGGAGGAAGTCAGGTGGTTCTTCTGTTTATTTATTTAATAAACAGCCCTCCAAGCCTCACCTTGGGTTTCAAAGGAGTGTGGGAGGGGTCAAGCCTGGCATTTTCATGATCAGAGAGTCAGACTGGGAAACCAAACCTCCCTGGGCAGCTCCTGCCAGTGCCTGACCCCCTTTCCATGGGGAAATTCCTGCTGCTCTCCACCCTGAGCCTCCCCTGGCCCAGCCTGAGGCCGTTCCCTGTTCTCCTGTCGCTGTTCCCTGGAGAAATCCTGACTCCCCTTCTGTCAGGGACTTGTGCAGAGCCAGAAATTCCCCTGAGCCTCTTTCCCAGCTCCCTCAGCCTCTCCTGGTGCTCCAGCCCCTCCCCAGCTCCGTTCCCTGCCCTGGACAAGCTCCTGCTCCTCAATCTCCTCAAAACCAACCGCAGGGTTTGAGGTCCCTCAGCAGAGGCAGCGAAGGGCACTGGGGTCACTGCCCTGCTCCAGCCACCCTGGGACCGCTCCAGGCCAGGGGCCATCGGCCTCTTCCCCACCTGGGCACACCTGG
>NC_031793.1:111246-120752 GCF_001522545.3 Parus major | reverse complement strand
ATCTCACTGATCCCGTGGATCTCACTGATCCTGTTGATCTCACTGATCTCACGGATCCCGTGGATCTCACAGATCCCGTGGATCTCACTGATCCCATGGATCTCACTGATCCCATGGATCTCACTGATCTCATGGATCTCACAGATCCCATGGATCTCATGGATCTCACTGATCTCACAGATCCAGGCAGGATTCTCCTGCCCTCTGGCACCAAAGAAAACCCCCCGAGCCAGCCGTAGGAAAAGATTTTCCATTTAATACTAGACTCTCAGGATTGAGATGCAGGCTTTTTATGCAATTACATCCAATGTTAAAATTGGTAATACATAATTTACAAAGATTAACATCAAAACAATGATCTATTTAGATATGCTTTGTAAAAAGGAAATATATTAGCAGCATTTATTTTCAGCAATCACACAGCCTACACCCATGCAGACTAAGGTTCAGCTCTATTTGCAGTAACGTAGTGCTTCCTGACTCCGGCGGCGATCCTGGGGACACACGGGTCTGCTCAGTATTATAAAATAACCAAAAAAATAAAAAAAGTCATTAATTTCTACACCAGTAAGAAAAAACAATTCTTTGCACTTACCTAACATTTGATTGTCTAAAAAACATTTTGTTTAGTCTTTCAACAAAAGAAAGATAAAATGACAGAGCTAGTGTCTCGCTTCTGTACGCACTTTATTTTTTTTTATTTTTTTTTTTAAAAACTTTTTAGTGTTTAACACCATTGGAGACAATGATTTCTGTTTGAAACTAAATGAGACGACTCGAGGGTTTGGACATGCGAAATTCCTACTACACGCACGAGTATTTTATACTCAGGGTTCCTGGTACTGTACAGTGCTTCTCTACAGTAAGAAAATATTCCAAACTATTTTCTTATTTCTTTTTTTTTTTAATAAAATATTTTTTTTTTTCTCAAAGGGTTTTTTTCCTTTTTTTTTTTTTTGTGTGTTTTTTTTTTTTGTTTTTTCTCTTTTTAAATCAACACATAAAAGTTAATGGAATGAGTCATGTTCCACTAAGAGTAAAATAATTATAATAATAACAAGAATGTACATTAGGACGAGCTTGGTCCATAAAAAGGAACATGTAACTACGGTATTGCTTTACATCCACGCAGCAGATATATACAACTTGGCACATTAAAAACCGGATTTCTTATAAGAACACCTAAAACAGGACTGGATATGCATGTCTGAGACAGGAAAGCAAAGCCACCGTCCGGGGGCAGCGGGGCCGCCGGGCCCGGCCCGGGGCTGTCGGGACAATCGCGATAATCGCGACAGGGGCGGGGCCGCTGCCCCGGGACGTTCCACCAGCACACGAGGGTAGTGTTAGCAGTTGATAAATTCTACAGCTCACGACAAACACTCGCTCGGATACTGCCTGACGGGCACGGAGTGAAAGGGTCCTTGGGGATTCTTTTTTTCTTTTTTTTTTTTTTTGTGTTTTTTTCTCTTTTTAACAGATTTTTTTGTTTGTTTTATTTGCACAACACACGAGACACACGAGAACCACAGCTTATCAAAAAAACCAACAGCAATGGTGGCGTCAGGAGCTGACTTTGCTTTTATAAAATTTCTCTGCAGAAAAAAAGTGAAAAAACTCACACCCTGCCCCATCCCCCTGCACAGCAAGTGCCTCATCCCAGCGCTCCTGCCCCGCTCCAAGGGCTTCTGGAAGCTTCTCCTTGGCACAAACCACAGGGACACGTGCTGGGCTTGTCCCACGGCGAAGCTGGGGACGTTTCTCTCTTCTTGTGCAAATCAGAGGCCACAGCTTTAGGGCAGCTTTTCCTTTTGAGCCACTGGGCCTTTCCTGTCCCCTCTGGATTCCTGGATTCCCTTCCCTGGCGTGGGCAGCTGGAACAATCCCAGGTTAGCAGTGACCGTGGGGAACATCCTCCTCAGAGCAACTCAGTCCTTTTCCTCTGCCCTCCCCATTTTTATTTACTTTTTTTTAAAATTTTTTTTCCTTTTTTTTTTTTTTTCCTCTGAGTGGGAATATCAAGCAAAAATAAATTAAATTTGACCATCCTGGACAATAACCACGAGGTTTCCTCAGTACCTAACATCAATACAAGGCACGCCCACCAACACACACACCAAGAGCACTGCAGAGCAGGGTGGGCGCCGCGCCGGCCCGGCCCCCCACGTGCTACTGTTTGTAGTTTTGTCAGTTTGCTGCTGCCCTCCTTCCTTCCCCGGGCTGGGCTCTGGCCCCCCAGCCCCAGTGACAGACCCCAGAGCTCGGCTGCCCCTCCTGGGTCACTTCCTGAAGCTGCTCTCGGGGATGCTCAGAGTGCGGCGCCGCAGTTTCCGTCCCGAGCCCTCCTCCAGCAGGTAGGTGACATCGATGGCTGCAACAGAGCACAGGGGCAGAAGGGGAGTTCAGTCTTTCCAGGATCAGAGAGGGTGGAAAAGGCCTCCAGGGTCATCAGCTCCAACCTGTGACCCCCACTGAGTGCCACCTCCCATCGCTCCTCCAACACAAAAATTCCTGTTTCCCTTTTCCTGCTTCTATCAAGGAAATCCAAACCAGCCCTGGACAAGCCCTGAGCCATGGCTGGACCACACAACCTCCAAAGATCCTCCCAACCCAAATTAAGCATCAGTCCATGACTGAGTGGCATTGCCAGAATTTGGAAGAGGCTGGGCAGGGCTTTAAAAGCAGGGACACACTTCACCAGTGGAACCCCTGTCCCCTTATCCCACAGCTCACACAAGAACTACTTGTCTCAGAACCCAAAAGCTCATGAAAGGTAAAAACAGACTTTACAAATTCCCTTTGGTCTTTCCTGGCTTGTCTGTTAAGTTTCTCCATCTCCATATTGTAAATATGGAATGATGGGGGGTGGGAATTAGTTTATGGGAAGTTTTTGTGGTTATTAAAAATATTATACAAAACAAAGGTGTGAGAAATTTCACTTGGGTTTAATGGATTTCTGTTGCAAAGGAAAACGTGGCTGCAAAGAAAACTGACTTTCCTAATGCCCACTAGCAAGAAATTCAGACAAAAACATTAATTTTACTAACACAGCTCAGCAAAGGGACCCCAGACCCAGCAGGAGAGCTGGGGCTGTGCAAGCAGAGCCTGAACTCTCACCGTTTTTCCCTGGGATTTTCTCGAGGAGGTTGAGCAGGATCTGGTTCAGCCTCTCCCTCTGGAGGTGCCGCCGCTCCTCGGGGCTGCAGAGCGGCCTCGTGTCCGAGGGGTTCTCGGTGTCCCCCTTCTTGTCAGCCTCGCAGCTCTCGCTGGCCACCGGCTCCTTGTCGGGCTCCTCGGGGCTGGGCAGCTCCCCTGGAGCCTGCTCAGGGGCCCCCAGCACCTCTTCCATCAGGGGAAGGGAATCTTCCTCTTGGTTTAAGTCTTTGATCTGTGGTTTGGAGCGATCGGATTTCCAGGATGACCTTGCAGAGAAGAGGGGTTTAAACAGCAGTTTTTCAAACACTCGTCTGAAAGGACAATTCCCAGCGAGTCCAGGACTCATCCATGAGCTCTCTGGAGCTCCATTTCCTCCCTCAATCCCTGCACTCACACCCACCCATACCATAACTTTATCTGCACCTCACCAAACTCAGCTTTGTAAAAAAAAAAAAGGCTTTTTATTTTCAGTTGTAAAAGATTTTTACCTCCAAAAGCAGCTTGGCCCAGCCCTTAGTGGGATGTTCTTGCAGTCTCCACCAGACCTGGGCTCTGAATGCACCACAGGCAGCAGGTCCAGGACCTGGGTTCCTCAGCCTGGGAAGGCTGGAGCCTCCTGATTTGGGCATCTCCTCACTCAGCTGCTTTTTTCTGACTTTCAAACGGCTCCTTTCCTTTCCTGATGTACATTATTACTGCCTAGCCCTCCTCACTTGTTCCCTTTTATCTCTCTCAAAGTTCAGAGAGCTTTAAATAATTTAAACTTCTTATTTCCATAGCACCCAGGGGAAAGGGGCAGGAGGAGAGTGGGCACAACAAACAAACAGAATTATTTCATCTCTTCTCAACAGTCTGGGAGAGGAGCCTCACCTGCCTCCGTTTCTCTTGTAGTTGTCTGGCACATAATGAGGCTGCAATAACAATGAAGATTATGATCAATACCAAATCAAATTCACAGTGGAAGGAAGGGCTGGTCTATCAAATGCTTTGAAAGTGCCAGTCCAGGACACTCTGGAAATGCTGGTGTACTCAAAGAGACCTCCCAGGAGGAGGCACAACCATGTAACAAGATAAATTAGAGCCAGACTTGTCTGATTCTTCACATCTTCTAAATAAATTTCAAGCCACACACCATCATGATAAAAATCATCTTTGCACAGCACGAGTCTGGAACCTTCTCCAAAGCCAGGAAGAACAGAGCTCACTTGCAGAAGGTTTGCAGATCTGCCACCTCTACTGCTCTGAGATCCTCTCTGAGCTCACCATCACCATCCCTTGAGCACCTCTTTGTCTCTCAGCTGCAGCTTCTGTTACACCCAGTTTTCTTTCCAGGTTTTCTTTGCAGCCAGCTCTTCCCCCAGGCTGTGCATGCTCACAGAATCATGGAATGATTGAGGTTGGAAAAGCTCTCCCAACCCATCCCAACCCATCCACAGTCCCAGCTGTGCTCGATCCCCACCTTGTCCCCAGCCCAGAGCTTGGACACCTCCAGGGATGGGGACTCCAAACCTCCCTGGGCAGCCCCTGCTAACCCTGACCACCCTTTCCATCAGGAAATTCCTCCTGATGTCCAACCTGAGCCTTCCCTGGCACAGCTTGAGGCAGTTTCCCCTTGAACAAGGGACTGTTCCTTGACCCCCACCCAAAGGATCAGCTTTCTCTGCCTGACCAAACTTCATTTATCAACAGTCAGGGGCTCTCCAGAACTCCATCCACTCTCCCAAAAGCAGGTTGGGAAGCTGAGAACAAACCCACTTACTGAGAAATCCCTCTTGGGCGTGAGTTTCTTGGGGAAGTGGTCGAAGGCGTAGGGCTTGGTGCACACGGGGTAGCGGTTCCGGTGGATCTTGTAGAAGAGGTGAGCTGATTTATCCAGGCGGTAATCACAGATGTAAACATCCTGCTCCTTCACACCCTTCGGCCTCCCTGCCATCACAACAAGGGAACAACAGTCATGTGCTGAGGGGGAAACATGTGTTTTATCACAGTGTGAGCGAGGCAGGGGCTGTCAGAGTGCTCCTGTCTGCTCTCTCGTTCTGAAGCCCAGCAGGACACGAGAGGAGAACCTGCACACTTCTGATCAACCCAGCCCCACCCCAGCCATGGCAGGGACACCTTCCACTGTCCCAGGCTGCTCCAAGCCCTGTTCAGCCTGGCCTTGGGATCCAGGGGCAGCCACAGCTCCTCTGTGCAACCTGGGCCTCCCCACCCTCCCAGGGAAGGATTTCCTCTGTGTATCCAACTTCAATTTCCTCTTTTTCAGGTTGAAGCCATTCCCTCTCATCTTGTCACTCCAGTTCATGATTAAGAGCCCCTCTCCACCTTTCTTCTAGCCCCTGCAGATACTGGACACCTTTCTCTCTTTCTGTAACCTCCCTTTCCATTACTACTACTGCTATCTTTATTATGACAATATTTTAATTTATTTCAACCATGAAACTGTTTTTATCCCCACCCCTAGGTTTTAACTTTTTCCATCCCAGGGGGAGTGAGCAGCTGGGTAGCGCTGAGCTTCCAGCAGGGGTTAAACCACCACAGCCCATTCCAAATGCTGAGGAATGTGTTTAACTCTCACCTTTGCAGTAGGTGTACAGGTCTAGCACACAGCACGTCCCCACCACGGCCTCCAAGGGGATGATTTCGTACAGGGGCACCCGGAACAGCTCGTTGTGGTAGAACTTGCGAGACGGGGAATGATGCGTTTCGTGTGGACGGAAATAGTGGTGGCCAAAGGCGAAACGCTCCTCTCTGAGGGTGCAAAAGGGACAGAAACACAAATCAGCCCACTACACAACTCACTCAATGCCCCCTGCTTTGTTTTGAGCTCCCTCTCTTGCACTTGGCTGTGATGAACAGCAGAGCCACACAATATTCCACATGTTCCATATTCCACTTCCCGCCTGCAGTGAGGGCAAACACTCCCAGCGTGCTTTCTGTGGGCACAGCAGGCTGTGACTGGCCAGGGCACAGCACTGAACGGCCTCACAGCTCTCACTGCACCCAGAGTCTGTTCCAACACTGAGGAAATCCATCCATTTCTATCTCTGATCCTTTGCTTAAACCTCCAACCTCACGTGTTTGCACCGCGCGGTTGCGGAGCGCAGGCTCCAGCTGGGAATCCCCCAACCTCTGCACCTGGACCTTGCTCATTCCTGCATCCTTAAGATGAGTCTTCCACGAAATTCCTGTGCTTTGACACGGGATGTCTCCAACTCCAAGGCTGTCCTGCACTTACTTCTCGTTTTTCCAGAGTTTCTCGATGCGGAAGATGTCGAGCTTGTCGCGGTTGATGTGGGACAACAGGCGGTACGACTGTCGCACCGGGTGCCCGTCGGGGGTCCTGCGGCTGTCTCTCATCAGGTACACACAGTCACCTGGCCAGGGACACAAAGGACACACCTGTAAAGAGCCTGGCCTGAGCCCAGCACACCACAACCAGAGGAAATAATCATTAAAAATGAACATGACAAAGGCACCTAATGCTGGATTGTACGGAACGACACGAGCCCACTGCAAACCTGCCAAGGACACTCAGATGTTTTTCACAACAGCTTTACAGAAAAACAACCCAACTTTCCATGTCCAGACTGAAAAAATAACAACCTGTAAGGAATCATAACCATGAGAGACCACAGGATATGTGAACATGTCAGTCATGATTAGGAAAAGGTGTAGGAATTAGTGATGGCTGCAATGTGTAAAGAATAAATCTTTGAGAGAGAAGACCACTATTAAGAAAATAAATCCTGTCCCAAGAAGCCCCAAGCCTTTGGTTATTCCAGCAGAATTGCAATGAGATGTAGAGCTCAGGAAAGGTAAAGAGAATGCTAAAAGGACTAAACAAACTGGCACTGCTGGCAATCAAAAAGTATTTCCCAAGGGCAAAAAACTTAAATTTATTAATTTTGTCCCTTAAATGAATTTACTCCTTAATTTCTCTGCTCTGACCTGTGAAATCCCAGAATGACCTGGGTTGGAAAGGATTTTAAGGACCATCCAGACCCACCTCCCTGGGCAGGGATGTCTTCCACTAGACCAAGCTGCTCAGAGCTCCATCTCACCTGGCCTTAAGCACTTCCAGGGCTGGGAAGAGATTCCACCTTTTATTTATCTAAAAATGACCAAAACCTGGGAGGTCCCAAGTCACAGAACCTCCCCTGGGTTCTTTGACCTTTTTTTAATTCCCAGTTTTCCTGAAGGTTCTCCTATTCCCCTCTAGCAAACTTATCAACTGGCTTCACTCATTCAAGAGCAGTTTCCTGATAAAGGGATCTTTCTAACCTTGTGTGTATCTGTAGGATGAAATGAAAATAAAGAAAAATCAGTGAGTTGAATTGTGTGGCTGTGGCAGCTGCCTTGGAGAGATTCTGCAATTCAGAGTCCAGAAGAGAAAAGCTTTAAGGAACAGATGCAGTGAGCTGGATGTTTTAATGACCATTCTGCACTAAAATACTGGAGGTCTAACAGCCTTCTTGGCCTTTACTTATAAATGTTAACTACCAGCAGTTGGCTCAGCATCATCCTCCCCTGGCCAGGACAGCCCTGGCTGTGCTAATTAACATTTCCTCATCAACAGCCTGTGAGAACTCTGTGTATCACTCCCAGCATCACAGAGAGAGAGAGAGCAGCTTCCCCTTGTGAAAAATGGAAGGATTTTTGAGAAGAGATCCCTGCTGGAAAGCCCAGCACGTACCTTGGCGGAGCAGCAGATCATCCCTCAACAGGCAGATGTAATAAACACAGCCAGGCTGGGCATAGTGGGGACGAGGGATCATGGGAACCTCCTGCAGGGAAAAAAGAAAGGGAATCCTGAGCTGCCCACCACCATCAGTCCAAAACTGTGCTGTCACCCTTTTGGAAATACACAGAGAAAAGCTGATCCCTCGTGGAATGGAACCTAAATCAAAGATGCTTCAATCCCAAAAGGTACAAATTCTAAATATAAATACAAAGAAACCCTTAAGGAGCTGCTGTAGTTTGTAAGGGTAATAACAGGAAGGAGAGTTTTGTTTTACCCTGTTCACAGCTCGAGGTTCACACTGCTCACACAGGTAGTGCTCAACGTCTGAATTCACACCCATGCAGTCACAGTGCTGCCACACCTGGAAAAACAGGTACAGCCCTTCAGAAAGTCCTGAAAATTCATTTTCTCAACAAATATTAAGAAAAGCAAGAAAAAAAGCTTCACACAGGTAATTCAGGATTTTCTATGAACTATTTCATACCATGTCAGCAGACAGACAAGATCTCCATGCAACAGTAAGTGTAAAAACCCAAAACTTTAAAATTAATTCCTCTCTCCTGAGGTCAGGAGCTGGGGCAGTTTTCATCTCCTCTGCACAACTCAAGCTGCATTTTCTCTTGTGAAAAGAGAATCTCTCCTCTTGTGGAGAGGAAGTAAAAGGCCTGAAGGGTTTAATTAATGCTCCCAAGCACACGGGAACTGCTGGTGAAAAGTTCTGCTTTGCTTTGATCAATATGCAAGGCTGAGAAGTCACTTTAACATGTTATTTTTTCACATTATATTGTTTCTTCTTCATTGTAATAATGAATTGCCTTAATAAGAAAAAGTTTATAACTGAAATAGGGAAAGGCAGCTGTAAGAAAATTGAAAAATGTGGAAGGAATATGTTTAAATACATGACTTTGCCTCTATTCATCACATACTTATCAAAACCATCAGACTTAATCAATAAAAGCTAGGTTGATTCATGATTTAAAGTGCTGATCAGTACTCTATTACATTAGGCTTTACCTTGGAGATTTAACATATGTGGTTTTCACACAGTGAAGGCACCTATATCAAATTTAACCTATCAAATTGTTCTTTTAGCAAAAAGCTCTGCGGGGAGCAGCCTCCCTTTGTGCCCCTCACCATGCACTTTTCACACTGGATCATGAGCCCCTCGTCCTTGTAGAGGCCACAGATGCAGCGGATGACGTCCTCGTCCTTCTCGTGCCCGTTGTCCTTGTCGCCCACCGAGGTCTCGCTGCTGTCGGCCTCGCTCGCCGTCTCCCCCACGATCTCGTCGATCTGTGCCGAGGCCTCGTGCCGCGCGCTGTAGTAGGCCTTGCGCAGCCGGCACACGTCCCGCCCCGTCGGGGACTTCCTGCCGTAGTATTTCTGCACAAATCACACAACACAACCCCCAAAATGTCTGATTTCTGTTTAGCTCCTGCCTGTGCACTGTTGCCGCCCATATGTTTGGTTTTATTAAGTTCAGAGGTGGTTTACCCCAGTTGCTCCCCTGTCATAAAGAATAGTTTGTCCCCAGTTGCCCATCAATGTAAACCCTTCCCATTTTTCCAGATTGTTCCCCATCCATCACCCCAATCCTGCCCCTAAGCCC
>NC_031793.1:104565-110791 GCF_001522545.3 Parus major | reverse complement strand
CCTGGGAGGGCTCTCCCTACGGCTGCGGCACCAAGCCCGGGGTGCGGCTCTCCAGCAGGTCCATGGATGTGACAGGGCCAGGGGAGGAACTGACAGCAGCTCTGGGAGAAGGACTTGGGGTGATGGGTGACCAAAAACTCAAGGTGGCCCTGTGTGTTCACAGCCCAGAAACCACCCCTGTCCTGGGCTGCATCCAAAAATGTGGGCAGCAGATCAAGGAAAGGGATTCTGCCTCTGCTCTGCCCTCCTGAGACTCCTCCTGGGAGCTGTGTCCAGTTCCAGGGCCCCCAGTGCAAGAAGGACATGGAGCTGTTGGAGAGAGTCCAGAGGAGGCCACGAAGTTGCTGAGGGGACTGGAGCCCCTCCTGTATGGAGCCAGGCTGGGAGGGCTGGGAATGCTCAGCCTGGAGAAGAGAAGGCTGTGGGGAGACCTCAGAGCCCCTTGCAGAATCTGAAGGGGCTCCAGGGAAGCTGGAGGAGGGACTTTTCATCAGGAACTGCAGGGACAGGACAAGGAGGAATGGGCTCAGACATTGAAAAGGAGGAAATTTAGTTTGGGTATATGGGAGAAATGGTTCCCTGTGAGGGTGGACAGGCCCTGGCACAGAGTGCCCAGAGGAGCTGTGGCTGCCCCTGGATCTCTGGAAGTATTCCAGGACAGGCTGAACAGGGCTTGGAGCAACCTGGGGTAGTGGAAGGTGTCCCTGCTCCATGCCAGGGGGTGGAATGGGATGAGATTTAAGGTTCCTTCCAGCCCAAACCACTCGGATTCTGTGATTCCATGACATCTGATACTGAAAAACAGGGTAACCCTTCCACAGGGAGTGGAAATTTCCTTAGGTCAGCTCTTCATGAGTGTCCTTGACATTCTCTCTGACCTAAGGGAGTCAAAGAGCTCCTGATTTGCTACTGAGGCCTCATCAGGAATGGATCAGCACAAGTTCTCTTCCTCCAGACTAAATTTCCTCTTTTACTCCTGTAAGAGCATTAAAGGAGGGCACATCCCTGCTGGCAGTGCAGCAGCTTTCAGGCTAGAGAGAGCCTCACCTCTGCATTCCTGAAGACCTTCAGCATGTCCCCATCAAAAGCTTCCACAGTTTTGTAGTAGCCAGTCAGGATCTGCTTCTCAATGGTGGCAAGGTCCAAGGGGTCAGAGATCTTTTCATAATAGTCTGCATTTCTACAACAGGAATGTTGGCACAATGTCAGGTTCACCAGCAATTCCCACTGTGCAAACCCAACAGAGAAAGGAGCTTAATTTTTTAAAAACTTACTTTTTCTTTGGGGGCAGGTTGAGGAGAGGAGCTGCGAGCGCCTGCCTGGAGGAGTCTGCAACAGGAACAGAACTTAGTGAACCACTGGAGTGAAACTTCCAAAGAAAAACAACCAACAGCATTCAAAAGGGTTAAAAAAAGGCTTTTCTGTTATCTGAGTGATGGGGAATTGAAATGCTTCTGCATTTCTAGATGTTGGTGCCTGTAACTGGAGTACAGGCAGCACAAGGATGACAGTTTCTAATGTTTTCTGGAATTTTGAAGAATCCATTTCAGAGGACAGCAACATCTGCAGGTGTTGGTGGTGAAGCAGGGGGCTGAGGTTAAAACAAAGTTATTATTGGTAAGGGGAGAAATTTAAAAAACAGGATTTATTTAACATCCCATGTTTTTCTAGCATTTCCTACTCAGAGTCCATTTCCAGAGGTTGAAAACATGCCATTTTTAAAGAGAATCACCTTCACCTTTGTAGGATATGATGCTGTCACATATCTCCTTGAAGATCTGAGCCAGGCGGGCGGCACGAGCCACCTCGAGGTTCTCCTCAGCCGCGGCCAAGCGCCGCGTCCGCACCGAGCGCGCCGTCTGCAGCGCCGAGAACTGGGTCATGAACACATCTGGGAGAGGGCAAGACACAGTTACCTCCACTCAGGAAATTCCTTCCTCAACAAGGCATTTGTTAAGAGATCAAATCATCTTTGGTGTAGCAGCTCCAGCATTGATTATTAAATGAAGATGTTTTCTAAGCTACTGTAACACCCAAGGCTTCAGCTCCGTATTCAAATATCAGTTTTCACCTAAATGGATCAGTTGGTTATTGGAATATTTTTATCTTGCTCATTGAATTCACCCCAAATACTCACTGTGCCTGACACTGGGGGCCAAGTCCTGCCAGGCTGTGAGGGTGATGGTACCACCATCATCAGGGTTATTTTTGGAACAGGAGCAGTAATTCTTCCCTGATAGTCACATTTTGCCCTGTTTCTACACATGACTGCTCGCCAAAAATCTTTGTTCTATAAAGGCCTGAAAGCTGTGAAACTATGGGGATAAATGACAATTTTCAGTCTACACAACTGTTTCTGGTTTAGGGATACAGACAGCAGGAAACAGCCCTTCTCCACTGAGGTCCAACCATGGAAAATCATGGAATTACAGACTGCTTTTGGTTGGAAGGAATGTTAAAGTTCATCCAGTTGTACCCCCTGCCATGGCAGGGACACCTCCCACTGTCCCAGGCTGCTCCAAGCCCTGTCCAGCCTTGGGCACTGCCAGGGATCCAGGGCACAGCTGCTCTGGGCACCTGTGCCAGGGCCTGCCCACCCTGACAGGGAGGAATTCCTTCCCAATATAGAACAACATCCTAGAATCACCAGGGCTAGAAAAGACCTCCAGGATGACAGAATCCAACCTGTGACCTTGCAAACCAGACCACAGCACCGAGTGATGATGTTAAAATCCATTCTCCTCCTCTGACAAACCACTCTTGTGGAAACACCACGCGTGACAACTTCACCCACGACTCGAGCGACCCCGGGAGCTTCTACCTGTGCAGCAGCCTTTACAAAAGGTGTATGGATCTCACTGGAACTCTACTCTGGATTTACACAGAGCTGAACTCTCTGTGTCCCACATCAGGCTGGGTGGCCTCACCTGATTTGATGTTGCCGTCGTCGCGGCAGATCCCGTTCCAGCGGGTGTAGAGCGACGAGCTGTGCATGCTGTCACTGACGTGCTTCACCTCCTCCTGCTTCTGCCGGATCTTCTCCCAGTTCCGTACCAAGAACACGTGGTGTTTTAGCACAAAATTCCTGAGGGAATTAGGAAGCTGTTCAAGAATCTTTTTACTGGAAAATTAATTCTTTAATGTTGGGAAAAGCTGGATATTCAGAGGTGTGCCCTGTGTCTCCTCGCTGGAGAGGAATTCCAGCCCGGCTGGTAAAAGAGAACTAAAAGCTGCATCCTCAGACATTTCAGGATGCTCCATGTTATAGAAGAAGAAACCAATTTTTGCACAGCACTCCATTTCTGAGACAAATCCCCTGAAATCAGCCCTTACCTTTCCCTGTTAGACATGGGCTTCATCTGCAGCTGCGGAGTCAGCCTGGTTGGGGCGTTCACACTCTCGCTGGGCTCCTCGGGGATATGGCCCCTCTGGAAAACACATTGTTCTGATAGACAGGAAAAACTGTGCCAAGAACTCAGCAAAGCAACCAAAGCAGTCCCTGAGACAGAACCTACAGCATTACTCTACTGTATTTCTGTTTAAAGTTTGGGGTTCTGTTTAAAGTTTAAAATTTACAAAAACACCAGTTTTTGGTCTGGTGCCACAGACTGATTTCCCATCAACCTCACCCACCCAAACTCTGTTTTTCCTACTTACTCTCTTCTTTAGTTTGTGCTTTGACTTCCTCTTCTCTTTCGACCTCCCAGGTCTTCTGTGGGTGCTCACAGGTTGGTTGCTTTTGCTTGAGAGTCCATTCATGCGTTGACTTTTACCCCCAATTATTCCTCTGCATTTGTCAAAGCCACATTTGCAGAGTTGCTTTGAGAAAAAAAAAAAATTAAGTCAAATAAACCCCAAACATTTAGATTCTCTCTCAATATTAAAAAGAACATTTTCTGCCTAATGCAACATGACAGGTTTTGTTAATTTTTACACTTTACAGAACTGTTAGGCCTTAGTGAGATTTTTCAAGGTCTCATGGTGGGGTTTTTACCTGTTTTTCAACGTTAAATGAGTGGAAGTTGTAGTCATAGGTGAGCTCAGTCCCAGCAGGCATGTCCTTGAGTGCATAGAGCCCGATCCGATACACACCATTCACAGACCTGCAGGGAAAATACAATCAAATACCCCCCAAATTAAACATAAAATCATCTTTGAGCACAGAGTGGCAGTGTTAGAGACAGGCAGCAACACCTCTGCTGTGTCCTGGCTTATGCTTGTGCAGTTCTTTTATTTATCTCTTACAACAAACTTTGAAGGCTAAAAAGTGAATATGACATTTGCAAGGAGAAGGATGTGCCAGGGCCTCCCCACCCTCACAGGATATCCCAATATCCCAATATCCCATCTAACCCTGCCCTCTGGAACTGGGAAGACATTGTCCCTTGTCCTGTCACTCCAGGCCTTTGTAAATAGTCTCTCTCCATCTTTCTTGCAGCTCCTTCAGGTACTAGAAGGACATAATTAGGTCACTTGGAGCTCTTCTTTTCCAGGCTGAACAATCCCAGTTCTCTCTGCTTTTCCTCACAGCAGAGCTGCTCCTTCTCTCTAATTAATTTGGTGCCTCCTCCAGACCCACTCCAGCAGCTCCAGGTCCTTCCTGTGCTGGAACCCCAGACTGGAGGCAGCTCTGCAGGAGGGGTCTCACCTGAGCAGGGCAGAGGGGCAGAATCCTCTCCCTCTGTCTCTTCAATTCTTTTATTTTGTGTTGGATTTTCAAATTTAAAACTTTACTGTTTAAATCTAGAATTATCTGAGAACCACGAGCTACTCTGATGCACTGTCCCCACAGTGCCTCCTGTTCCCATCTGTCATTCCCAGCAAACCACTCACAACAAATCTCTCAGCAGTACTTCCACCTAGTCTGGCTCTCACAAAGTGCTGCTGTGACACAGGGTGTGGTGGAATCTGACTATTTCCCTCTTACCCTGCTTTAAAAAAAATATTTGAATTGTCAAAAAGAAAAGAGTATATATACAGATAGATGATTTTAGAGCATTAAAATCAAAGCATTGCTGCTTCAAGCTTTGCAGCAGGTTAAGAGTGTGAAAACCAGCAATACTGGGAGGGAAACAGCCCAGTGTAACCAGTAATGCTGGGAGGGGAAATGTCCCAGAGTCACAACCAGCAGTGCTGGATCTGCCAGCAAACTTGGATCCTGTCTCCAAAGCATCCAGAACTCCCCAACACCACACGACTTCTCTCCAGCACCGTGTAAGGATTATTTACAGCTTGATTCCCTTCCCTATTTTTAGATCTGATTCCCTCAGATGAACTGATTCTCTCTCTCTCTCTCTGGATCCAGCCTGCCAGAGATCAGAATCCCTCTCCTCACCATTTCTGCATCTCACAGTTGGGGTTGCAGCTGTGGTTGATGAAGCGAGCCTCGTTGCCCATGCGGTAGCTGTCGATGACCATGCCGCTGTCCAGGTTCAGGCAGTAATGGTCACTGTGGTTGTGGTACTGCTCAATCATCCGGTTCCTGTGGAGTGACACAGGGACACTCTGGTCATTCTGCTCGTCCCCCACACAGCACACAAGGAGTGACACGGTAAGAGCACATCTCAGAGAGGGTTCTGAAGAAAAAGCAATGATAATCTTTTATATTTTAAATAGAACCGTACACCTAGAGATGGAGGAAACCATTATTGTACCTATTTTTATAAGTCAAGGCCACTGACAGAGCTTGGGTTAGAATTTAGAAATTTGCTCTTCTGGAATGCTCCCTTTTGGGTTCTGCAGATTATTTGTACACATTTCGTGTTGGTAACCTGTGTATGGAAGAGAAAATGCAGGTATATATTCCTTGGGGTGCCTGTGTATGCACGTGTATAACAACCAGCTTCCTCCTGGGGGGTGGGAAGGTTCTGGAATCACATCCATGGATCACAAGAGCACTGGGACAGGAGTGAGTGCTTATCTCTGGATGAGGAGAATGCAGCTGCCTTCTGGTGGAGCTCAGAGAACAGCAAGTCCTTCCAACCTCAAATATCCCATGGAGTTAACAAGACAATTTCTTTCTTTCTTTTCTTTCCTTCCTTCCTTCTCTCTCCTTCCTTCCTTCCTTCTCTCTCCTTCCTTCTCTCTCCTTCCTTCCTTCCTTCTCTCCTTCCTCCCTTCCCTCCTCCCCTTTCCTTTCCTTTCCTTTCCTTTCCTTTCCTTTCCTTTCCTTTCCTTTCCTTTCCTTTCCTTTCCTTTCCTTTCCTTTCCTTTCCTTTCCTTTCCT
>NC_031793.1:103173-104233 GCF_001522545.3 Parus major | reverse complement strand
CCTTTTCCTTCCCTTTTCCTTTCCTTTTCCTTCCTTCCTTCCCTCCTTCCCTCCCTCCTTCCTTCCCTCCCTCCTTCCTTCCCTCCTTCCCTCCTTCCTTTCCTTCCTCCTTTCTTTCCTCCCTTTTTTCCTTCCTTTCTTCCTTTCAATGGTTATTAATGCTTCTACTTGTTCTTTTTCTTTCACATCTTTCTGCAGAAGCCCATGCCCCTTCCAGCTCTGCCCCTCAGCTCTAGCTGGTGCAGCCCAAATCCTGCAGAGTTCTCATTTAGATTCAGTCACTTGTGATATTTTGCACTTACAGGGCAGATGATACATTTCAAACCCTAATCACCCCTCTCTACTGGACTGAGAAACACTTGGGTTAACCAAAAACCCCCAAAATTCAAAGCCTTCCTTTCCCCCCTCATCCTCCCCTTTTGTTCCTGCCTCAGGATATCCCAACCACAACCACAACAAGCCATTTATGAACCTCCCTAAAGCAGCAAATAAATATTTCTACCTGAATTCTTGCTCACTAACAACTTCTCCCAGATATTCAATGATGAACTGTCCTGCTTTCAGGGGTTCTTTGGTGCGGATACCCCATCCTTTCTCCTCGGCACGGAACCTCTCCAGGCACTGCACCCACTCGTGCCTCTGGATGCGCTGGTTGCAGCACTGCTCCCCGCAGGGACACGTGTTGGGGGAACACTCTGCAAAGATCATCCTAAAACAGACAAAGGACAAGCTCAAGGCACGGCAAGAGTGGCCTAAGGGATCTGTCATGTAAGGAAAATTAATTGTAAATTGGTATATGAAATTGAGATATAAATATATAAATCGGCACATAAATATATAGATATAAATATAGATATAAATATAGAAATAAAACATAAATCGTCAAATAAATATATAGATATAAATATAGATATAAATATAGAAATAAAAAATAAATCATCACATAAATAAATATATAGATATAAATATAGATATAAATATAGAAATAAAACATAAATCATCACATAAATAATATATAAATATAGAAATAAAACATATAAATCATCACATAAATAATATA